>NC_052675.1:5867621-6080121 GCF_016802725.1 Solenopsis invicta | reverse complement strand
ATGAACAGCTTGTGCCATTTAGGGGCCGTTGCCCATTCAAACAATACATTCCGAGCAAGCCAGCTCGCTATGGATTGAAAATTTGGGCTGTTTGTGATAGTCAAAATGCGTACACGTGGAATACACAAGTATACACAGGAAAAGCACCAAACACACGTCCAGAAATAAATCAAGGCAAACGCGTCGTTTTGGAACTCACCGATGGTCTCCAGGGACGAATGGTCGTTGCCGATAATTTTTTTACGTCACACGATCTGGCAGTCGAATTGCTTAAGCGTGGATTAACTTTCTTGGGTACAGTTCGCAAGAATAAACCATTTGTGCCACCGAAATTGTTGGACATGAAGAAGAAGCCATCAACGTATCCAGAGTTCTTGTTCGACAATAAAAATAAGATTAGTATAGTATCGTATGTACCCAAGAAAAATCGATTTGTTCTTCTCATGAGTTCGGCACACATGAGCCGTAATGTAAGCGCTAATGCAGAGCGAAAACCAATTATGATTCTTGATTACAACAAATACAAAGGTGGTGTTGATCAGGCAGACCAAATGATCGCAACATATACCTGCAAGCGAAAAATAAATCGTTGGCCTGCTGCTCTTTTTGGTTATATTTTAGACACATCCGCATTGAACATTGTACCATAAATCCGCAATGGAATGCGAACAAATTGTTCAAGCGCCGCTTATTTTTGAAAGAGCTAGGAAACGCGTTAGTGCGTACACATGTGCTACAACGAAAAACGATGCCGCGTGGAGAAAATGCAACCAAATTATTTCTAAAAATGCGGGAACTGCCACGATCTACATCCACATCTACTGTATCGACTGAAATTCATTCTCCGCAACCAACAAAAATTTTGAAAAAAAATGGAAGAGCTCGTTGCGGGTATTGCCCATATAATAAAAGCGGAACAAAATATGCGAATTTTTGCGGTAAATATGGCAAAGCGATGTGTCCAGCGCATTCTATGCCTCAAAGGTTTTGTTATTTATGTGTCCCAAAAGAAACTAATTAGTTGCCAAAAAATATTTATGGCTTTTTTTCATTATTTACTGTAATTCTTACGAAAATACAAAAATATTATTTGCTATAAATACGTATAAAATTTATTTTTCCTTGCTTTAAATAAACATAAATGTCTTTGCTGAGTGTCAAAAGATTATGCCGATAAAACTATATCATTAGAATTTTTAAAATTAATAAATAAAAATAATCCTGTAGTGCATATAGATGTAGGGCAAATTTGACCCTCAACATAAAATTAAGGGGTACTAAACCAACAGAGTATGAGGGTTAAATACTTGTCTATTAATTGACTGACGTTATATGCACAATCCATCGTCCCACTAGTTGATTGAAATATTTTATTAATGCTCTTTCCTTGTATACTTTTTGCAATGTACCAAATGTAGATATCATTTTAATAAAGTCTGTTATAATGTTTGAGGTGTTATTAATGTATTCATGATACATGATCCAGTCGCGATAACCTATTAGTAAAGATTGCACAATACTGTCAAACGCACATGTATTTCTTAACATAACATATTGCCCCGAAATATTTTGTGGGCGTAAGACATTGCCATTCTGCAGTAACGGGATTTTTGATGTTAAACAGGGTTTTTTATGAATACTTTCTATATCGGGGCATACTCTTAAATATTTACCTCGTTTTAGAGCTTTGTCTTTTTGGCCTTTCCAGGTTTCAACTTCATTGAGAAAAGCTGTCTGTGAAACAGTGGGATGTGTCAAATATTCTTTATTGGATGAATTGTGTGCAATGGATGTAACTGTATTGTCATCTTCAGTGTAACATTCATGAATCTCAACTTCACTGTTATTCAGAAATTCGTTGCTTTCATCAGACGTTGTCGTATCGGCGTTTAAAATTTTCATTGTACCCGCGAGTGATCTTATATGCGATATTATAAATTTGTCCGCGCGTATGTTCTTCATACCTTTAAAAATAATATTTTCTTTCATTAAAATATTGCTCGCTTCTAGCTGAAGACGCAACGCTCGTTTTATCACATGGCATTATAGTTGTCCATAATGGAAATTCTTTTAAAATTCTTAATAGATTCGTACCGAAACTTGGACAATAATATGGATTCGGCCTATCTCCGGAATATATCACTTTTTTACTATTTGTTTCGAAATCGCGGAGTAAATTATTTATGCGATTACCAGAATCGTAGTCAAGAGTCTCGTCAAAGTGTTCATCTCTTATATTTTCATCATAATATTGAAAATCATTACTTTTGATAATTTGTAGTAATCTCTGTTGAGCCTTGAAACATGTAATTGTGATATTATTCATATCTTCTGTTTCTGAAATATCTTCTGTTTCTGAAAATGCCACTGTCAAAATATCAAGGCAGATTTGATTAAAATGATCAAAAGTTGTGATTTTACTTAAGATTCCGGCACATCTAACATAAAAATCTTTTATACGCGCATGTTTGTCATTAAAACATTTCCAGCGGCAGACTAACTTTATTAAATGTGCAATGTCGATTCTGATAATACATTTTGGAAAATTATTATTATAATCATTATTTTGCAATATAGTCAGGCAATTTTCAACATATGTACCGAGATCGCAATTGTTAAATGCTAGAGCCACAGCATTTAGAAGTGCAAATGAATAATCGGTTACCACCTCTTTTGGACAAATTGCACCAGATCGCAACCATTCCCGTAACCAATATGTTAAGATATTCGTATCGTGTTTTTCGGATATCATTTGCACAACAGGCAAAATTTTTGATTTAAATGGAACAACGGCTGGATATAGGAACAAGAAATTTGTAGATCCATCAGGTTTCTTTATTTTTTTTACTACAGATCCTGTTGCATCTATGCTTAATATTCCTGTTTTTTGCGTCTGTCGGTGAAATTGCTGATATAAAAGTAATTGTTCGGGACTGAAGTAAATAACAAAAAATTTATCTAAACCTATTTCTCTTATAATTCCTGAAAATTCAGGTTTGTATTTTAATGACAGAATTGATGCAATAGGATCAGATATTTGATTAACACCTAATTTTTCATCATTATCTGTCTGCTTCGCTTTGCGTAACACTGTTTCATTGTACAAGTGTGCTGGCTCTACATCACCAAAACTCATTATTTCGTTGGCTTTTTCCCTTCGCCAACCGTACGCAGACATCGCACGTAAATCTTTAACCACGCGGCTTCTTTCGGGTTTTCGTAACTGTCGCTTTTTTTTATGTACAATATCTGTTGTGTCAAAAGTGGAAATATGAATTTGTATATTGGTGTCTTCGTTATTTGGCTCATGCAGACTATATGCATTAAAGAATGCACCGCATTCCGGGCATTTTCCTTTTATTTTTAAAAATATTTCTCCTGCATTGCGATTAATTTTTGCGGATTTAAATGTATAGCAACATGGTATCTTCAATTGCTTCCATATTTCATTGAAGATGATATCTGTCCATCCAGGTCGCAAACTACTACATTTGTCAATATCTTCTATTCTGATATTTTATGCCATGTTTGTTTATCTAACGATATAATAGTGCGCCACGGCTTAAGAGCACATGGAGACATCGACCAGTTTGAAGTATTTGAATTATTCGACTCGTTACTCGTATTAATTGTACTCGTATTAATTGTGTTGTAGATTCCGAAAACACATCTTTATTAATATTGTATTTCTGTCGGAATCGTTTTAAAATTCCATTCCGGTCTTGTGATACATATAAATATATATACTTCATCGATAGCTCTCCATTTAACGCCTTTTCTGCGGTTTGCCAAATCGCATTTGTTAATCTTAAAATCTCACCTCTATCATCGAAAAAATTCAAATCTTTCAGTGACTCGAAAATTTCATCTACACTCTTTTTCGCTATGCGTGGCATTTTTATAATCTATACTACTATAAAATAAAATAATCTTATCCTTCTAATCTGGACTTCTCTCCTTCTTAAATTTTGAGCGCAAATAAACACCTCAGTATAGTTATATATCTTGCTATACATGCTATAAATCCAAATTTAAAAATTGGAAACTGTAAGGAAAATCAACAGAGCCAACGCTAGAAACATCAGCAGAGCCAACTTGAAGAGAAATCAACGATGCCAACGCTAGGACACAAGATGATCAAATCAAATAAGAATCTCAAGCGTCAGAAAACATTCGCAGTCTAACAAAAGCCGATTCTGCTACGGAGCCAGTATCGAGACCATCGAAAGTCGCCGCTGCGCGCCTCCGTTTATCCCCTCCATAAGCCGCAGGCCGCAGTTTCGCGCCGCCGCTTAGCCCCTCCACGCTACACGAGATGTCCCCTGTGGCTCCACGCTTGCGCTCGATCGCTGCATGAGTGACCGGTACCGTCGATTCTTCTAAGAGTTGGCGCAGTTTCCAATTTTTAAATTTGGATTTATAGCATGTATAGCAAGATATATAACTATATTGAGGTGTTTATTTGCGCTCAAAATTTAAGAAGGAGAGAAGTCCAGATTAGAAGGATAAGATTATTTTATTTTATAGTAGTATAGATTATAAAAATGCCACGCATAGCGAAAAAGAGTGTAGATGAAATTTTCGAGTCACTGAAAGATTTGAATTTTTTCGATGATAGAGGTGAGATTTTAAGATTAACAAATGCGATTTGGCAAACCGCAGAAAAGGCGTTAAATGGAGAGCTATCGATGAAGTATATATATTTATATGTATCACAAGACCGGAATGGAATTTTAAAACGATTCCGACAGAAATACAATATTAATAAAGATGTGTTTTCGGAATCTACAACACAATTAATACGAGTACAATTAATACGAGTAACGAGTCGAATAATTCAAATACTTCAAACTGGTCGATGTCTCCATGTGCTCTTAAGCCGTGGCGCACTATTATATCGTTAGATAAACAAACATGGCATAAAATATCAGAATAGAAGATATTGACAAATGTAGTAGTTTGCGACCTGGATGGACAGATATCATCTTCAATGAAATATGGAAGCAATTGAAGATACCATGTTGCTATACATTTAAATCCGCAAAAATTAATCGCAATGCAGGAGAAATATTTTTAAAAATAAAAGGAAAATGCCCGGAATGCGGTGCATTCTTTAATGCATATAGTCTGCATGAGCCAAATAACGAAGACACCAATATACAAATTCATATTTCCACTTTTGACACAACAGATATTGTACATAAAAAAAAGCGACAGTTACGAAAACCCGAAAGAAGCCGCGTGGTTAAAGATTTACGTGCGATGTCTGCGTACGGTTGGCGAAGGGAAAAAGCCAACGAAATAATGAGTTTTGGTGATGTAGAGCCAGCACACTTGTACAATGAAACAGTGTTACGCAAAGCGAAGCAGACAGATAATGATGAAAAATTAGGTGTTAATCAAATATCTGATCCTATTGCATCAATTCTGTCATTAAAATACAAACCTGAATTTTCAGGAATTATAAGAGAAATAGGTTTAGATAAATTTTTTGTTATTTACTTCAGTCCCGAACAATTACTTTTATATCAGCAATTTCACCGACAGACGCAAAAAACAGGAATATTAAGCATAGATGCAACAGGATCTGTAGTAAAAAAAATAAAGAAACCTGATGGATCTACAAATTTCTTGTTCCTATACCCAGCCGTTGTTCCATTTAAATCAAAAATTTTGCCTGTTGTGCAAATGATATCCGAAAAACACGATACGAATATCTTAACATATTGGTTACGGGAATGGTTGCGATCTGGTGCAATTTGTCCAAAAGAGGTGGTAACCGATTATTCATTTGCACTTCTAAATGCTGTGGCTCTAGCATTTAACAATTGCGATCTCGGTACATATGTCGAAAATTGCCTGACTATATTGCAAAATAATGATTATAATAATAATTTTCCAAAATGTATTATCAGAATCGACATTGCACATTTAATAAAGTTAGTCTGCCGCTGGAAATGTTTTAATGACAAACATGCGCGTATAAAAGATTTTTATGTTAGATGTGCCGGAATCTTAAGTAAAATCACAACTTTTGATCATTTTAATCAAATCTGCCTTGATATTTTGACAGTTGAGCATTTTCAGAAACAGAAGATATTTCAGAAACAGAAGATATGAATAATATCACAATTACATGTTTCAAGGCTCAACAGAGATTACTACAAATTATCAAAAGTAATGATTTTCAATATTATGATGAAAATATAAGAGATGAACACTTTGACGAGACTCTTGACTACGATTCTGGTAATCGCATAAATAATTTACTCCGCGATTTCGAAACAAATAGTAAAAAAGTGATATATTCCGGAGATAGGCCGAATCCATATTATTGTCCAAGTTTCGGTACGAATCTATTAAGAATTTTAAAAGAATTTCCATTGGTACAAACGGGTACAAACGACGCTCTTTCGAATGCCGTTGGCCGTTTTTCGATATCTTATACAATGGCTAACTTCTCGATGGAAGTGGGGTAAAACTGAAAAGCGCTGTATCTCCGAACCCTTTGAGGTACAAACGAAAACAAAAGTGGTACAAACGGGTACAAACGATGCTCTTTCGAATAGCGTAAACAAAATTTAAAAATCTGTTAGTTGAGCATTTTTTATTTTTTTACCCCCTTATATTTTATTACCCCTTGAGGTACAAACGAAAATAAAAGTGCTACAAACGGGTACGAACGACGCTCTTTCGAATGCCGTTGGTCGTTTTTCGATATCTTATACAATGGCTAACTTCTCGATGGAAGTGGGGTAAAACTGAAAAGCGCTGTATCTCCGAACCCTTTGAGGTACAAACGAAAACAAAAGTGGTACAAACGGGTACAAACGATTCTCTTCCGAATGGCGTAAACAAAATTTAAATATCTTATAGTTGGGCGCTGGCCATTTTTCATCCCTTAATATCTCTTTACCCCTTGAGGTACAAACGAAAAGAAAAGTGGTACAAACGGGTACAAACGAAGTACAATCGATCTGTATTAATTATTTTTGTTTTTAATAAAGTTGGGCGCTAACTTCACATCGGTTTTAAAACACTTCAAAATATCGGTACACGACTATCTTTTTTCCCCCAAACAGTCAGTAAATAATCGTAAAAAAGCATGTAAAGTGACATCTATGCAGACAGGAAAACACACGGATAGCTATTGAAAGGAGTGAAAAATGTACTTTTATGTATTAGGAGTATAAATAAGTTTCCGCCGTTTCACAAAAAATGGCGCCACTAGTATGTTATGGTTGAAATTGTCTGTTGTAAAACGTTATATCGTAAGGTTGGACATCTGGCAACAACATAACCTTAAAATATTAGCGATTTTGTATCATCATCATACATCTTTTTTCGTGCGAAAATGTCGAGTTTTGAGCCGAATAAGCGTCATTTGCGGGAGTTTTTGATTTACTTCTTTAATTTGAAGAAATCTGCAGCCGAGGCGCATCGATTGCTTGTAGAAGCATATGGTGAGGCTGCCTTAAGTGAGAGAAGTTGCCGTGAGTGGTTTCACAAGTTTAAGAACGGTGAATTTGACGTCGAAGATAAAGAACGTAGCGGAAGTCCGAAAGTGTACGAAGACGCGGAATTGGAAACATTATTAGATGAAGATTCGTGCCAAACGCAAGAAGCACTTGCACTTACATTAGGAGTGACTCAACCAGCAATTTCACATCGCTTAAAATCATTGGGAATGATTCAAAAACAAAGAAACTGGGTTCCATATGGATTGAAGCCGAGAAACGTTGAACGCCGATTTTTCACATGTGAAATGCTGCTTGCCAGGCATAAACGAAAGGGTTTTTTGTATCGTATAGTCACTGGTGATGAAAAATGGATCCACTACGATAACTCAAAGAAGAAGAAATCATGGGGACCACCTGGCCATGCTTCAACATCGACAGCCAAGCCGAACATTCATGGAAAAAAGCTCATGTTGTGTATTTGGTGGAATCAGCTTGGTGTCGTGTATTATGAGTTGCTCAAACCAAATGAAACCATTACTGGGGCTCTCTACCGAACACAATTGATGAGATTGAGCCGATTACTCAAGGAAAAACGTGCCCATTACTACTCCCAGGCACGACAGTTATTCTTCTGCATGATAATGCTCGTTCACATGTTGCGGCGCCGGTCAAAACCTACCTGGAAACACTCAATTGGGAAGTTTTACCCCACCCGCCGTATTCACCAGACATTGCTTCTTCTGATTACTACCTGTTTCGATCGATGGCGCATGGCCTGTCTGAGCAACACTTCACATCATATAAAGATACAAAAAATTGGGTCGATTTGTGGATAGCTTCAAAAGATGAAGCATTCTTCCGACGCGGTATCCGTATGCTGCCAGAAAGATGGGAAAAAGTGGCTAGCGATGGACAATACTTCGAATAAAACATTAGGTACCGTTCTTTCACAATAAATGCCCAATTTTTGATAAAAAACGGCGGAAACTTATTTATATTTCTAATATAAAATTCAAAGAAACTTTACTCGCGGTCCATTTTTACGAATTTGGTAAATACGAGACTAGTCATATTTTCACAATAAAACACATAATAATAAAATGACATGCACGATAACATTTCATCGTCAATCTGTCACGTTTCGCGTGTATTAGTTCTAATTTTGTCCGCGACGAAATGTTGCTACCATCAACGCGGAGTTCTCGGCTGAGGAGTCAGGAGCCTTAAATTGAAAACTTTATTATATTCATCAACTGTTCATTAATGGATTCTAGACTTCAAAGTTATGACATATTTATTATATTGAACAAAGATAAAACGAGAGTGGTGAAATATTACCTATTTTGTTTTTTGACACTAACTCTATGAATATTAACGCGACGTTCTAACCAACACCCCAAACAGGAAAAAAAATGTTTTAAAAATTATTTTAGAAACGTTTTTAAAAACGTTAAAAATAATGGAAGACGTAAAAAATAAAAATAAATGTCCTTTTTTTATTAAAAATATTTATTTTAATATTGTAAAAAATTTTTTAACATTAAATAAAGTAAAAATAAAAAATTTTCTAAATTAAAGAAGAATTTTTATCTCTGTGAGAAAATAGCACTATGCTAATAAGCACTATGCTAAAAGTATATTCTCAATTTTTTTTATTATGGGGGTGCTAAGCAATTTTTTTTCAGAAATTTCAATCGCGCGGTCACTCATCCAAGTTGTAACTGTACCAAATGATGCTTGACTTCTGCGAATTGATCTTTAGTGATGATCTGTGAATATTGTGTTAATTCATGTATAGCATTAATAGATCAGGTCAATATGTGTTATCAAAAAGATGAAACATATATTGTACATATATAAAATTATAGTTTTTTATTGATTGACATAAATAAATAGCATCTGGAATAACTTCCATTATTTGTTTAAAAAGAATACAACTAGAAAAAAAATCAGTATGATACAATAATTAAAGATTAAATTTGAAAAAATTCTTATTGTTTAATTTTAAATTGTTATTCCAAATAATTATGTAAAAAAGTTAAAACTTAAACGGTTTTTATAAATGGATTTTAAAATAAATAATAACAGGTCTACAAAATTTAGGGGGGGTCTTGTGCTTTGAACTTTGAAGGATATTTCTATGTCTCTGTGAAGTTAGTATCTCATTTTTCTGTAACGCAAGTTTTTATGCGAGTTCTATTTGCACCTTCAGTTCTAGAGTTCCTGATTTATAACAATCGTTTCGCCGAAATAACATTAAAAATGATAATTTGAAAATATGAGGTGCCAACTTTGTGTGGCATCTCAAGTTTTGAAAAAATTGATTTTGACTATGGAATTCTATAATTCTCGAAGAGTTCTAGAGTTCTCGAAAGGTTACATTACAGTTCTGACCTCTATATATATATATAGGGGAAACCGGGGCAAATCGTTAGACCTTTTTTTCTTTTGTGTCTCCTGAGTCCTATATTAATTAAAAAAAAAAAAAAACATGAGCCGATTTGAAAGGTTGAACCTTCTCCTTCACAATGCTGATATAAATAGAACATGCAAATGTACTTGTTTTAAAGTACATATAAAAATGTCGACCAATGTCAAGAATTAAGAATAGCCCCAATCCCGGGGTAATTCGTAACTAGTCCGGGAATATTCCGAAATTTGTATTTTAAGTTGAAAGTCTGTAAAAAAGCTGTTGTTAAGACTTTCTTTTATTTAAAAAAAGATGTAGGTATACAAAAAACAAATGCAAACATACACGTTCGCATGTTCTTTTATGCCATCGGTGTGACAGATTTTCTAACCTTACAAGTGTCAATCTTTAACGCTTTATAACTTTTTACCTGCTTAAGAGCGACGATTTTATATTCATATTCATGTTCTATGTATTAAAAGACACAATATTATCATGTTTGAACTAAATCAATGAAGAACTTTACCTCAATGTTTAACTCTGCGTAGCGCAGACGTTCGTAACACAGCCGAAGGGTTAGGATTACCCAATTTAGGTTAGGCGCTGCAATCAGTATTAACGAATCGCCCCGGTGCTCGATATTACGAATAGCCCCAACATCAACTGTGCGCATTATTGCGTATGATCGACAAAAATAGACATCACACAGCAAAAAGTAAACACGAAAAGTTTCAAATACGTTCAACTGGACACGATACATTCAAAGTTTTCAAAAAAACCTTATTATCTTATTTAAATTTCGAAGAAATGCTGACTATCAGAAATAACTTCGACTGTCGCAAAACACATTTTTCACTACTACGACATTAATATGACGCCGTTACCAACAAAACTTTGTTAGCAGCATCGTTACATTAGGACGTGTTTAAAGTAAATTTTTAATATGTACCCATAAAAAGATATTTCCAATTATCGAATTACCCCGTCTAACGATTTGCTCCGGTCTCCCCTATATATATGACCTATATGTATATTTAAACATACAAACTTTTTAAACCAGCATGCTGGCACCATATTATAAAAGTAAAGTACTTTCAACAAGATGGTACTTTACTTGGTAAATATATCGAATAGGGGAGGCTGCCCCGATGACCTTGACCTTGACATATGTTGTCAAGGTCATGACCCTGAGTAACGCCCAACAAGTTTTAGCCGTCGCTCGCCCTTCGTTAAAAAGTTTATAATCATAAAAAGTTTATTAAAATTAAGAGCAATAACTACACATATACTCATATATACATATAAAAATATGGTACCCCTGCACCCCCTCCTCGTATTTTTTCTAACCCAACCTACCCTTATTTTTGTCGAAATTTGTAATAATATTAGATTTTAAATTATGGGTTAGGTTAGGTTACGCGCGCACATGCACACGCACACTGCGTGGAACAGTACTAATAGCTTGTTGACCCAGTAACGGGTTGCAATACCAAAAATATTTAAAGAATATGGCGTGATATGCGTGGTGCAATTCCTCGTTATGGAATATCACAAAAGCATTATAAATTTTATCTTGCCGAATTTTTATTTAAAAGAATTTATCCTTTTGATGATAGAATTGACGCATTTTTTAAAATTATGAAAGATATGTATCCACTTAGTAATAAAATTGATGAATAAAGTATGTATATAAAACTAAAATTGCTAAAAAAACTCTGAAAAACTCAAATATTTACATGTAGTACAGAGAAAGCGTGGGCGGGGGAGGGTCTCCGCACAACCCACCGTATTTTTTCTAACCTAACCTGACCTTATTTTAGTTGTAATTTGACCAAGGATATCTAATTGACCACGTTACAATATTAGATTTAAAATTAAACTAAAATAGAATTAGGAATTAGGTTGGGTTAGGAAAAATACGGGGAGGGGGTGCAGGGGGAGGGGCGGAGCCCCGCGTTCTTGGTACTACATTTTTATGTGTATATGTGAATATATGTGAGTATATGTGTAGTTATCGCTCTTAATTTTAATAAACTTTTTATGATTATAAACTTTTTAACGAAGGGCGAGCGACGGCTAAAACTTGTTGGGCGTTACTCAGGGTCATGACCTTGACACCATATGTCAAGGTCAAGGTCATCGGGGCAGCCTCCCCTATTCGATATATTTACCCTTTACTCTTACAGTGCGGTGCCAGCTCGCGGGTTTAAAAATTATTAAAAAAATGGAGCTGTTAGAAAACAACTCTCCACGTGCTTGGCAACCACGATTGCGTGGTTGGATTTGGCGGTGGGCGGGACTAAATCCGCTATTTTTATTAATTTATAACTCGTTAACTATTACGAAAATTGTAAAGTGGTAAAGGACTTTTCTCCTCAATTTGACTTACTCTATCAACCCACGAGAGCAAAAATGATTGTTTTTACACACGCACGCACGTACGCATGCACGCACGCACGCACGCACGCACGCACGCACGCACGCACGCACGCACGCACGCACGCACGCACGCACGCACGCACGCACGCACGCACGCACGCACGCACGCACGCACGCACGCACGCACGCACGCACGCACGCACGCACGCACGCACGCACGCACGCACGCACGCACGCACGCACGCACGCACGCACGCACGCACGCACGCACGCACGCACGCACGCACGCACGCACGCACAGGGTCCATAAAAAAAGTTTGGAAACCCCTAATTATTTCTGTTTTCTTGCATTTTACAAGAAAATGTTTCAGACAAAACTTTCAGTCAAAAGATCTATTTACTGATCTTATTAGTTTGACCTTGGATGGCGTCGCCAAGGTCTGATCAAAATTACATTAACTTTTTTAAATGGAACACCCTATTTTTGATTCCAGAATCTAATAGCAGGGGGTCAATCATGTAATTTCACGTGGAACTTTTTACGTTTTACTTTTCACTTTTCATTTTTTCATTTTTCTCTCATAGAGTTTACGTAAATTTTTCACGCGTAGTGATTATGTATGGATAATGCGTGGAAGTTAGTTTGCGTTCCGAAATTCACCTTTAGAGGCTCTGTCATCGCAACTATCAAGCGGTCGTGAAAAAGGTTTCTACCTGCTTTTACAGTATAATTTTTACTGTAAAACTTTAATTATATAAAAAAAGAAATTGTAACAAAATATATGCATAAATAAATAGCAATATTTCTTAGTTATATTGCATAAACCTAATTTACAAATATAATATTATATATATTACATTTATTTTTGATGATCCATATATTGTAACAACTATTTTATTATCTAGTAATCTAATTCTAAAAATTACATTGTAATTTAATATAAACATTGTTTTTCAAAATTAATTTTAATTTAGTTTTTTATTTATGCAAATTTTAAAGTAAATTAATTTTATTAGTCATTAAATTTAACTTTGTTTAATTAAAAAAATTGAATAATTTAAAATACTTTATAAAAACTGAATTCTCCGCTCACATTTTCCAAATTTATAAATTATAAATACTTACAGGATTAATATTTTATTTTACAAGACACACTTTTCTTATATCATTGTGTATTAAAACGCGTTAAAGTATATTTTTATCTAAATTTGCATTTGATGAAGCTTCATTCTATATAATTATCAAAATATCAACTTGTCAAATATAAATATCAAACCTAATTATATCACAAAAACATTATATTTATTTATGTATGTACATTACCTTATCCTGTCAACGCAATGCAATACCAAAAAGGTTAACCTCTTCAAACTGTTACCACACTGTTACCACACTTTCATTCTAATTTCGAAATACAATTTATTAATTCCCTAAATTTTCACCTTTTTGCCATCACGGCTGATGGCGATAAAGTTTACGTGAAAAAGTTCATATTTCCACTCATGAGTGAATTACATGATCCCATGGAATTGTACATGAACTGCACGTTCACGTGAAACTTTTCACTTTTTACGATTCCGCCCTAGGGAAAATGTTACATGATCGACCCCCTGGTGTCAAGACCTTTCCAAAACACTACAAGAAAGTTTATTTTCGTTGAGTACTTTCCGAGTTGTGAGCTTGAAAGCTCAGTGTACTGTAACTTTCAAGCGTTACAACTCGGAAAGTATTTAACAAAAATAAACTTTCTTGTAGTGTTTTTGCAAAGTCTCGAAATAAGCAACAAGAATATGTAATAAAAGCTACAATATTAGAGTTTCGGTATCCGATCTTTTCAAACACTGCAACTTTTGTCTGAAACATTTTGCTGTGAAATGCAAGGGAACGGAAATATTTAGGGGTTTCCATACTTTTTTTTGCACACCCTGTATATATAGGTCGGAACTATTAATGTAACTTTTTGAGAACTCTAGAACTCTTCGAGAAATATAAAATTTCATAGTTAAAAACAATTTTTTTGACACTTGAGGTGCGGACAAAAAAATAAAAAAATTTTTTATAAATATTTAATGATCAGAACTATTGTTTATACTTATTGAGAACTCTAGAACTCTTCGAGAATTATAGAATTCCATAGAAATCAATTTTTTCGAAACTTGAGGTGCCACGCGAAGTTGGCACCTCATATTTTCAAATTATCATTTTTAATATTATTTCGGCGGAACTATTGTTATAATTCAGGAACTATTGTTATAAATCAGGAACTCTAGAACTGAGGGTGCAAATAAAACTTGCATAAAAATTTGCGGTGCAAAAAAATGAGGTGCTAACTTCACAGACTGTTTCTATAGGATTTTAATGTGCTGCAAATAACTACATTATCCGTTTTCTTTCCATCACCCTCCATTTTTTAAATAATCGTAAAAGCAAATCTTTTCAAACTTGATTTTTTTAAATGAATTTTTTCTGGTTGAAGAAAAAATGATAGTGAGGTCAGCTTTATGGCATTTTACGCAGAAATGTTCCCACAATACAGAAAATATTTTTTCGCAATTTATAAAAATATTTTATGCAAACTGTAAACAATAAACTTTGAAAAATCGTGAAAATAAAAAAATGAATATGTAACATGCTTCTCAAAATTAGAGTTATTATTTGTATATACGTAAAAATATCTGTTACCTGCAAAACTGAAATTTAACTTTTATAAAAACATTTAGGAATCAAAAATAGGCTACTGAGAGTCAGCACGGATAAAAATGCGCAATCACGGATATTATATCAGTTATTTATTCATTATTTAAAAACTTATTAGGAGTATAAATAAGTTTCCGCCGTTTTTTATCAAAAATTAGGCATTTATTGTGAAAGAACAGTACCTAATGTTTTATTCGAAGTATTGTCCATCGCTAGCCACTACTTTTTCCCATCTTTCTGGCAGCATACGGATACCGCGTCGGAAGAATGCTTCATCTTTTGAAGCTATCCACAAATTGACCCAATTTTTTGTATCTTCATATGATGTGAAGTGTTGCTCAGACAGGCCATGCGCCATCGATCGAAACAGGTAGTAATCAGAAGGAGCAATGTCTGGTGAATACGGCGGGTGGGGTAAAACTTCCTAATTGAGTGTTTCCAGGTAGGTTTTGACCGGCGCCGCAACATGTGGACGAGCATTATCATGCAGAAGAATAACTTTGTCGTGTCTGGAGTAGTAGTGGGCACGTTTTTCCTTGAGTACTCGGCTCAATCTCATCAATTGTGTTCGGTAGAGAGCCCCAGTAATGGTTTCATTCGGTTTGAGCAACTCATAATACACGACACCAAGCTGATTCCACTAAATACACAACATGAGCTTTTTTCCATGAATGTTCGGCTTGGCTGTCGATGTTGAAGCATGGCCAGGTGGTCCCCATGATTTCCTCTTTTTTGAGTTATTGTAGTGGATCCATTTTTCATCACCAGTGACTATACGATACAAAAAACCCTTTCGTTTATGCCTGGCAAGCAGCATTTCACATGTGAAAAATCGGCGTTCAACGTTTCTCGGCTTCAGTTCATATGGAACCCAGTTTCTTTGTTTTTGAATCATTCCCAATGATTTTAAGCGATGTGAAATTGCTGGTTGAGTCACTCCTAATGTAAGTGCAAGTGCTTCTTGCGTTTGGCACGAATCTTCATCTAATAATGTTTCCAATTCCGCGTTTTCGTACACTTTTAGCATTCCGCTACGTTCTTTGTCTTCGACGTCAAATTCACCGTTTTTAAACTTGTGAAACCACTCACGGCAACTTCTCTCACTTAAGGCAGCCTCACCATATGTTTCTACAAGCAATCAATGCGCCTCGGCTGCAGATTTCTTCAAATTAAAGAAGTAAATCAAAAGCTTCCGCAAATGACGCTTATTCGGCTCAAAACTCGACATTTTCGCACGAAAAAAGATATATGATGCTGATACAAAATCGCTAATATTTTAAGGTTATGTTGTTGCCGCATGTCCAACCTTACGATATAACGTTTTACAACAGACAATTTCAACCATAACATACTAGTGGCGCCATTTTTGTGAAATGGCGGAAACTTATTTATACTCCTAATACAAAAGAACGAACGTTTTGACTTGTTTTGGAGTCAATCTTCAACGTATAAAAAAATAGTAAGCATTCTAGGGTAATGGTTGACACGGCATTTCTATTATCGAACGTCAAATTTCATCGAAAGATTATTGAGTTTATTGTAAATACTTTGTGACAATGTGAAACAATTAATGTAATAATGACTACCCTGCTGAATTTATTTTTGAGACAATCAATAGCCGTTTAAAATTTTTTATTCATAAAAACCATATAATATATGATAAAAACACACTTAGCACACAGTCAGTAATATAGACAATAACACAACATATGAAAGAATTCGGTGGTTTTCGTACCATATATTCCTACAATCTCAGCAAAGTTTAAGACTATAACAAACAATTTAAATGTAAAAGTGGCGCTTTACAGTCTCAATAAATTACGCAGGGTTATTAAAGTACAGAAAAGTGTTCTCCCTAGAAATTAAAGAAAAATATCGTGTCTAAAATTGTATGTAAAGACTGCGATGCGTTATATGTAGGAAAAACTAGTAGAAAATTAAAAACAAGAATTAATGAACATCGCAACCATATTAATTGGAATTCTATTTATTTATTTATATTTTAACTACTTTTTTGTTCTTCCGCTATTTCTCCGTTCGTTCACATGTATTTATGTATTATTTGTATATTTTTGACTGCTTGACTTTCCGTGAGCGTTAAAGTAAGATGTTATAATCCGAGTGACTCGATTTAGTTAGTATACATTTTTACTTGAGACAGAGAGCACGCGTTGTTAAACGATAAACGCTTGAGTGTATACTATGACAAGTGAAATTGATTTCCTATGGACCAAAATTTATCCGAGGCTTCATTAATCTTCATCAGCTCAAATGGGTGAATCACAAAAATACAGTTTTAATTAAGATAATTTTTTGTTATCTAAAACGAAACGTAAGATAGTTATAGAGAAGTGTCATTTCTTGCGATACTGCCACGGGTAAAGATACCACTACGGATTTGGCAAACCGTTGGTGACTCGATTGCTTCCCGTTTTTAGTGAGTGATGATGGCTAGATTACTTTATATTTTTTGAAACGCTAAAGATAATTCCAAAGCGAGTCGAAACGTTCGTTCTTTTATAATTTTTTAAATAATGAATAAATAATTGCTATAGATAATATTAATATCTGTGATTGCGCACTTATCCGCGCTAACTTTCAGTAGCCTATCGTTAACACGAAAGCCTCAAGATTGGAATTTCAGTAGCCTATTTTTAATTACTAAATGTTTTAAATTTTTAGTCTTGAAATAATTACTTTTGTCTTATAAAAACATTAAATAATAATGTTCAGTAACCATCTTACAGTGTCTAAATAGATTGTAACGAAGTAATTTTAACTTAGAATTCATCTTAGAATTTATTGCGAATTATACAAGATATCATATTCCACCACATTAGATATATTCCACAATCGTCGTCTTTCCTTTATTATTTATAAAAATGCATTAGTACTGCATAATAGATCGAAGTGGAATAGAGTAATATGGCTCATCACAAAAATAAATTAAAAAAATTTGTTTTAATTAAAAAAAATAGTGTTTTGTTATAAAACATTATATTTATTTTGCTCGTTACAAATTAACTAATGGGTTACTCATGAATAACTGATTGTGAGTTACTTTTTTTCCATGAGTAATGCATAATGATAACGAGTTGCTTGTTTTGGTAGTTTTCCAAGTAATTATTCTTCAACTCTGGCGTTATTATGACAAATTGTAACGTCATTATCAAATCGTGATTATAAAAAAATAAAAGTAACGGTAAAGTAATGACTTACCATCCGTGGAAAAAACATGAAAATTTTACTTGCCTGCTGGAGGCAAAAATCGATCGCTTTACATATTTTTCTTGCTGACTAGGCATAACTTTTTAAAGATCACACAGTATACGTAATGCTTCTTATTCTATTATATGAGAGTTATAACTGTTTTGATTAGTCATATTTTAATTAAAAGGCATATAATGTATAATAATGCTTATGTCTATTATGAATGTTGCAAATATACAGGGTGTCAGAAAATTAAAACTTATGCTCTCGTGGGTTGATAGAGCGAGTTATACTGAGAAGGAAAGTTTTTTACTATTTTTTATTATCTGCAATAGTTATCGAAATAAAAATTATTAAAGTTTGTCGAATGAGCGCCAGATAATAGCTTGCCAGATAATGTTAACATTTTTATAAATTTGTTAAATTATTTTTTAATACATATTATTTTAAAAAGTAACTGTTTAAAGAGATTTACGAGTTTTATTAATTAAGTAAAATTATGTCCTGACATACAGTAATAGTCCCATAAATAGAAGCTATATTGCCGTGATGACATAATTTTAATTTATTATTGAGAGAATCGTAATTCTATTTATATTATTTTTTAAATGAATCTTCGAATTTAAGTAAATTTCTTTATGCAATTAAAAATTAAAACAGTGCGACCAAATATGGTAATATCCCGTATACTACTCGCATAGCTTAAAGCAGATGATACCGTATTTCTCCATACCATGATGTATCTTTCGTATGCTTTCTCTCTCGACCGAGTGTCAAGCGAGGAAGATGCACGATCGAAGCGCGCCACTACCTTCTGCCCTCTTTCCGATCTCCTCCGTGCTACCAAAAGCCACGTGCGTGTGCGGCAGCCGAGCGCCATTGCGCTGGCCGGTAGACAATGGTACTCTGTCCTTACCGCGCCACCCGCCGCGACTGCCCAGCTTGGCGATCGACGGGCGGTCCCTTCGTGCGGTGGGCAAAGAAAATACGCGCTCATTTGGCGAACTTTAATAATTTTTATTTCGATAACTATTGCGAATAATAAAAAATGGTACAGGACTTTTCTTCTCAGTTTAACTCGTTCTATCAACCCACGAAAGCACAAGTTTTAGTTTTCTAAGACCCTATGTAATATAAATACACATATTCTTTTATAGCTGCAGGAATACCAGACTTTCGGTCACCGTCTAGTGGACTTTATCATAAATTAGACAAATATAATTTACCTCATCCACAAGCTATTTTTGAGTTACAATTTTTCATGAAGAATCCAGAACCGTTCTTCACTCTTGCGAGAGAATTATTACCAGAAGGCTTCAAACCTACAATAAGCCATTATTTTATTCGTCTGTTGTGGGAAAAAGGCTTATTATTACGGCATTACACACAGAATATTGATACACTAGAACGTGTTGCTGGATTACCATCTGACAAACTAGTAGAAGCTCATGGAACATTTCACACTGGCCATTGTCTTAAGTGCCGAGCACCATATACACTTCCGTGGATGAAAGGTATATTTTTATAATTCTATATTTTTTGCATTAAGAGGATTAAATGATCAGATTGCTTGAAATTCTTTGAGAATTTTTTATGAAGCAACTAAATATGGAAGTCAAGTTTTGAGGAATATTTATACAACGTATAGAGTAGAAAAATATTTTTTATTAACAAATTTACACACTCACGCGCGCGCGCACGCACGCACACACACACACACACACACACACACACACACACGCGCGCGCGCGCGCGCAAGGTCTATCAAAAAAGTGTGGTAACCCCAAATTATTTTCGTTTCCTTGTATTTCACAAGAAAATGTCTCAGACAAAAGTTTTAGTCAAAAGATCTATTTACTGATCTTATCAGTTTGACCTTGGATGGCGTCGCCAAGGTTCGATCGAAATTACATTAATTTTTTTTAATGGGACACCCTATTTGTGATTCCAGAATCTAATAGTAGGGTCGACGGTGCCGCGTACTGTTTGCGGATAACATTTTTTTATTGTCAATATTTTGTTAGTAACACAAGCTACAATTAAAAAATTTTAACGATTTTCAGCAAATATTTTGCACAATATTGTGCAAAACGTTAGATATCACATGTGCCATAGTTTGCTAGCACGATATTGTATACGAAATGCGAGTTTATCGTGTGCTGTTATTTTGCTGTGAATACTTGACGCTTATTATTAATTCTCAACGTTTGCTCTTAAAATTTCATAAATTGATGATGTCTATTTGCCCTCATGTTGCTAACTCAATTTGCACATAAGATTTTGATTCGGCAAATTGACGGTAACTTCACAACAATTCGTGCAGTTCATTAGTTTATCTAATGTTCTAAATTGCGCTTGGCTATCTGGGTGTACTAGAATTATATAGATGCATAACGAGTATTTATAATTATTTGTCAATCAAAAAATATATTCTCCTTTTTATATAAAGTATAAGTCACTTTAAAAATGTACTTTCATACACTTGTTTAGTTTGTTGCAAAAAATTGTCAAAGATAAATATGATTTTCAAGTAATTTATCTTTCTAGTTTATTTAAATAGATTTATTTGAAACAAATGAATGAAAATATATAATATAAGAGTAATACAAGAGTAATTAATATAGTATAAGAATCTGTTTATTATATTGTATTATTTTGTATAATACCTTTAATAGATTTTTTTAAATGAAATCACGAATTTATGAAGTGGATCAATGAATTTTGCTTGATTTTTGTAATTAATCTATCATTGTAGTCTTTTAATACGTTTTATTATATTTCTGCTGATGCCTTGATGATAACAATTTACAAAATCTATTTTTGAGAATTTTCTAAAATAATACATAAAGTTATTGTTGTAGTTAAATATGGAAAATTGTATTTTTTAATAATAATTAGAAACAAATTTTGGATACTTACATAATTGCTTATATACAGGGTGTCAGGTAACTACCGCCCCTCGTTTCGTGGATTGATAGATCAAGTAAAACTGAGCAAAAAAGTCCTGTACCATTTTTTAATATTTGCCGTAGTTAACGAAATAAAAATTAATAACGTCTGCGAATAAGCGCGTATCACCGCGCGCAAGGACTGCCCGCCGGTCGCCGAGATGTAGGCAGCCGCGGCTGTAGGCGTGGCGCGGTGCGGTGAGGAGGGAAAAGCAGAGGTAGCTCTGGCCTGCGAGCGGCGCGGCAAAGAAGGAAAAGGCGCTTATTTGCAAACTTTATTAATTTTTATTTTGTAAACTATGGCAAATATTAAAAAATGGTAAAGGACTTTTCTGCTCAGTTTTACTTGATCTATCAATTTACGAAACCAGGGGCGGTAGTTACTTGACACCTTGTATATATATATATATATATATATATATATATATATATATATATATATATATATATATATATATATATATACAGGGTGGAGTTTTAAAATATTAAGGTCAGGCGAATAAGAACGCGCGGAGAGACAAGCGGTCGCTCGTCTGAGCCGTAGGACTGCTCACTGCGGCCCGATTGTAGGCGACGGTAAGTGGCGCGCGGCGAGGGAAAGGATAGGTTGGCACCGCATCGTGTCGAGCCGGACGGTCTTACGGCTCAGGCGACCAACCATTTGCCTCTCCACGTGCTCTTATTCGGCTGACTTTAATATTTTATTACACGAAAATTATTGCAAATATCGCAAACTGTTATTAGACTTTTTGATTTATTTTGATCCCTTTTACCTTATCGTAGTAATCTTTATACATTAGTCTGGGACACCCTGTATGTATATATATACAGGGTGTCCGTCCATAAATGTCCGAGCAAATATCTCGTAACTGGTTGAAGTTAGAAGAAAGTTTAATAAGGAAAATTTACATGGTTTTTAGTCGGCTACAAAATGCACGTAAAGAAATTTTTTTTACTCGTCACCTTTTTGAGTTATGAAGGTCAATGTAGGTTTTTTAAATGGATACCTATAATTTTTTTTGCATATTTACATAGTAGAGGTAATTTTCAATCAAAATTATATTAGGAAAAAAATTGCTACGACGCATCGTTTACGAAATAATCGGCATGCAAAGTATTAAAGTAATAATTTGGATCGAGTATTGTTGAACAAATTTGGAATATCAAATAGGTTGAGAAAGTAAACATTGTTTTTTCATGAAATATTTATTAACAAATTAATTAAGAAATGGTTCGAAATTGTTACCATCATGATCGATACAGCATTCAACGCGTTTTATAATGTTTCTTATTGTTAACTGCAGCATTTCTGTTGTAATACTTTCAACAGCTCTAGTGATTTTATGTCGTAAATCTTCTTCATTTTCAGGAATAGTTGCATAAACAATATCCCTAATATACCCCCAAAGGAAAAAATCGCAAGGGGTCAAGTACGGAGATCTCGGTGGCCATCGTACAGGACCATTAGTACCCATCCAACAATTAGGAAATCTATTATTTAAAAAGTTAATTACAGCACGTGTATTGTGTGCTGGAGCACCATCTTGTTGAAAAATAATATTTCGAAAAACTGATAATGGAAGATCGCGTAAATAATCTGAGAAAGTTGTTTGCAAGAATTCCAAGTATTTGTCACCATTAAGATGACCATGAAAAAAGAAAGGTCCAATAATTTTTGTTCCGATGATTCCGCACCATACGTTCTCCGAAAATCTGCGTTGGAAACCTTTATCTCTTTTCGCATGTGGATTCACATTGGACCAAGTATGCACGTTATGTCGATTTTCCATACCACAATTGGAAAAACAAGATTCATCAGACCATAATATTTTATTAAGAAAACCAAAGTCAGTGCGATAATTAACTCGAAGCCAGTGGCAGAACATTAAGCGATTTGCATCTCCTTCATGTAAAGCTTGTACTAAATTATCACGAAACGGTTTGAATTTGAATTTTTTTAGTACAGCGTGTACGTAACTTTTCGATAATTCTAAATTACGTGCTACTGTTCTTATGGATGTACGTCTGTTTTCAATAAAACTTAATAGCACACTTGTCTCTTTTTCTTCATCTGTTTGGATTGTACGTCGTTGTCTTGTTAGCGATCCTGTTTGACGCAATTGATCTTCAATTCGTCGAAATGTACGATTATTTGGTATTCTTCGTTCTGGATATTTTTGTTGATAAAGTAATCGTGCTTCATTTTCATTACGCATACTTAAATACCAGATCTCGAGCATATCACACTTTTCCGTAATTGTAAACATTGTTCTCACGCGCTCGTATGTAGACGATTGACTAACAAACTCATACTACCCTGTAATTCATATTACGTGCTATACAAATACTTTATTTACAAATCAAACAGTCGTGTATTTTGAAAAGTTGAAGGTCAGCGATCCTGTTCGATATAACAGACTTCATACGAGCGCGTGAGAACAATGTTTACAATTACGGAAAAGTGTGATATGCTCGAGATGTGGTATTACAACAGAAGTTGGGGGTATATTAAGGATATTGTTTATGCAACTATTCCTGAAAATGAAGAAGATTTACGACATAAAATCACTAGAGCTGTTGAAAGTATTACAACAGAAATGCTGCAGTTAACAATAAGAAACATTATAAAACGCGTTGAATGCTGTATCGATCATGATGGTAACAATTTCGAACCATTTCTTAATTAATTTGTTAATAAATATTTCATGAAAAAACAATGTTTACTTTCTCAACCTATTTGATATTCCAAATTTGTTCAACAATACTCGATCCAAATTATTACTTTAATACTTTGCATGCCGATTATCTCGTAAACGATGCGTCGTAGCAATTTTTTTCCTAATATAATTTTGATTGAAAATTACCTCTACTATGTAAATATGCAAAAAAAATTATAGGTACCCATTTAAAAAACCTACATTGACCTTCATAACTCAAAAAGGTGACGAGTAAAAAAAATTTCTTTACGTGCATTTTGTAGCCGACTAAAAACCATGTAAATGTTCCTTATTAAACTTTCTTCTAACTTCAACCAGTTACGAGATATTTGCTCGGACATTTATGGACGGACACCCTGTATACAGGGTGTTTCAGACCACCCGTACACCCCTTTTCTCTTCGCAGGATTAGGACCAATCAAAAATATGTTCAGACGAAAGTTGTAGGGTTTCAAAAGATCTATTCAATGATCTTATCAGTTTGACCTTGGATGGCGTCGCCAAGGTCAGATCGAAATCACATTAAGTTTTTTAAATGGAACACCCTATTTTTGATTCCAGAATCTAATAGCTGGTGTCAAGACCTTTCCAAAACACTATAAGAATGTTTATTTTCGTTGACTACTTTCCGAGTTGTGCGGCTTAAAAGTTACACTACCGCCAGCATCAGCATTACTCAAGATGTACCATGTGGTGGTTACTTAGTCGGATTTAATCTTGTGTGTGGGTGTGTGCATACGTGCATGCGTGTGTGTATGGGGGAGGAAAAGGGGAGTCAAAGTTTTATGTACTCTGCTTTTGTTTATTAACTGGATTGATTATGTTTGATGATCAATCATGTCCAGATTGACTGTATGCATTTTCCCGTGCTTAGCATTATCCAGAATGAACGACGTGGACGTGACGAGAATTTCATCCCATTGGGGTGCTTGATTCACGTGAGTCCCCTTGCCTCTCACGTTTGGGGTGCTTGATTCACGTGAGTCCCCTTGCCTCTCACGTTCGGGAATGAATGAGTGTATGTTTTGTTAAGCGACTAAATGTTCAAAGTGAGCACCATTCTCTGCGATGCAAGCATCAACTCTATTTTGAAAATCATTGGTTGCTCGAAGAATTTCCTCGGCACGTAAGGATCGAATTGTTTCACTTATTCTACGAATCATATTATCCCTCGTAGTCGGACGTTCATGATAGACCAAGTTTTTTATCCTTCCCCAGAAATAATAATCAAGGACGGTGAGATCTGGTGATCGGGGTGGATAATTGATTGGACCGTATTTGCCTATCCACTTGTCGGGGAACATAGTATTTAATGCCGCACGAGCAACTCTCGATGTATGAGACGGACATGCATCTTGTTGGAACCACATGTTCAGGCGCAATTGCAGAGGAATATTTTCTAGTAAAACAGGAAGATCTGTCATTATCAAGGCGGAATATCTATCACCGTTTAGATTTTCGTCAAAGAAAACAGGACCTATGATTTGACTTCCAATAATTCCACACCAAACATTGACTTTCCAAATGGTTTGATGATCTACTTCTCTCAACCAGTGAGGATTATTTTGTGCCCAATAACGAGAGTTCCAAGTATTAACAGATCCATCACTTTTAAGTGTACATTCGTCAGAAAATAAAATTTTCAAGTGGAAATCAAGTGGTTGCTGTCTTATAAAGTTGCAAAATACAAGTCTCTGTCTAATATCGTTATAATTCAACGCTTGATGAACAGACATTCTGTAAGGGTGAAATTTGTTATTTTTTAGAATGCGCCAAACACTGATTTTACTAACACCAGAATCTTGTTCTCGTCGTCTTAAAGAATCATAAGGGTTCAATTCTGTCGATGCAAGAATTTCCACTGTTCTTTCATCCATAATCGGACGACGAATTTGTGTACCTTTGTTATGTTGAGGCTGAACGACACCTTTAATTTTGATTCGTTTAGCCAAACGTGAAAAAACATTTCGCGAGTGAGGAGTCCGATCAGGATAACGTTCCCGCCACAATCTTTCCGCTGCAATGAATGTACCTCGACATTCACCTAAAATTAGCAGCATATCATATGCTTCTTCATTGGAATAGGACATGGCTAAATAAACCTAGACTAATAAAGAGGGTCGGATTTTTGTTGCGCGATTGATACTGATATGACGGTTATTGAAGACGTAGGTGACAAGTTTGAGAGAGTTATTGTCACTCGTGTTGAGTTGAGTCACAATAGCGTTGTGGTGAATACATCTCTACTACATCCTATGCAAATAACAATATGTATAAAATCACGAGTCAGTCATCGTTACGCAGAAAGCCGCGCTCGTTATTGCTCGTGTGCTACCGTTAAAGTAATAATGTAATTACATAATATTATGACATACATATGTATGTGACTATCTACGGTCGCGACAGCTAATTTTCACGACTTTTCATGATCTGTTTTTGTTGGCCCGGCTCGCGTGTTTACTTTCTTTGTGTCGGCTGCACGGCTTTCTGCGTAACGCGTGATTTTATATTGTTATTTACATGGTGTTGGCGGTAGTGTAACTTTCAAGCCGCACAACTCGGAAAGTAGTCAACGAAAATAACCTTTCTTGTAGTGTTTTGGAAAGGTCTTGACACCAGCTATTAGATTCTGGAATCAAAAATAGGGTGTTTCATTTAAAAAACTTATTATGATTTCGATCTGACCTTGGCGACGCCATCCAAGGTCAAACTGATAAGATCATTGAATAGATCTTTTGAAACCCTACAACTTTCGTCTGAACATATTTTTGATTGGTCCTAATCCTGCGAAGAGAAAAGGGGTGTACGGGTGGTCTGAAACACCCTGTATATATATATATATATATATATATATATATATATATAAACACAATATTTGTTCAACTTTTAATTAAAGGAGTATATCTAGATAAGTAAAAAGTTAGATGAGGATCTAACTTTTCAAATTTTTTATAACAAAATACAAAAATCAAGTATTTATTTTATAATAAAAATTATTTTTTCTATTTTCTCTATTTAAATTTTATTAACTCTTACTTTATTGAAGATATAAACAACTTATATCTATCAAAAGATATCTGGGCATACTAATATATTTTGTATGGAATTCTAATATAGGCATATTTGTGCATATAATATACATTTTTTTGTGTACCTTATTCTATTAAAGAGGTTACCCGTTATCTATACATATGTATTTTGTGCAAGAATTCAATGATTCATTGAATTCCTACATAATTTTTTTATATATAGATACCTATTTCTACTGAAAGGATACCCAGATACTCGTATATACTTTGTGTAGGAAGTCAATAAATCATTTTATGTAAAACAATTTTTTTTATATTCTAGTAGTCGTAGCGCCCTAAAACAACAAATAAACTACATGTTTTATCTAGTCTAATTTTTTGCCAAAAACACTTTTGGGATGATTGTGGTTTGAATAATCAGGTTTTATATTTTTATATATTTATTTCAATCGTAGGGGTATTCAAGTACTTTTCAGTAAAGGGTTAAAAAAATAATAAAATCATTTTTCGAGTTTTCCTACATTAGCTGTCAAATCCATAATGGCTAAGGAATGTACTATTATTTCTAGAATTAGTTTACACTTCTACCTACATACATATCAGACAGATGTCTCAATTTGTTGCATATTTTTCAGGATTACGAAATTATTATATTTTTAAGAAAGAAATTAAAAAATAAATCCGTACGTAGCAAGTAATTTATTGCATGTCATTTCTTGCTTCTGATATCATATAATCAATATCGCACTGCGAGAAAGTCAATAGTAAGCCCTAAAAACATTTAGAAAAATTAAAAGAATGATTATTTTATATTATTTTTTAAAATCTAATTTAAATGTCGATTAAAGAAAAGTATGATTTTTTAATAGAATAAACACGACTTCTCTTTTTGTTTTTTTACAAAGTTCACAAAGTTAGTATCGTTAGTTCTTGTTTTGATCCGTCCAAGTATATATGCTCCTTTAAATTTTTGGACAATTTTGTAAAAAGTATATAATTAATAAAATAAAAATACTAATTATATAATTTTACATGACAGAAAAAATAATAGAAGGCGTAATTCCAAAATGTGAAGAGTGCAATGAAGGTGTTGTGAAGCCTGATATAGTCTTCTTCGGTGAAATGTTACCTGAACGTTTCCAAGAACTTGCTGATCAGGATTTTGTACAAGCTGATCTTTTAATTATCATGGGATCAAGTTTAGTAGTACAACCTTTTGCATCATTAGTGGATAGGTATGTATATAGATGATAAAAATAATTTTATAAAAATTAATAATATGAAAAGAAATAGATATGTAATTTTGAAAATAATTTGGTTTTCAAGAGTGCGAACCACTTGTCCCCGTCTGCTCATCAATAATGAAAAAGTGGGTATGCAAGATCGTCTGTCACGTTTTTTAGGATTACGACAAGGTTTGGTATTTGATGCCAAGAACACACACGGAGGGCGGGATGTAGCTTGGTTGGGTGATTGCGACACAGGCTGTCAACTGCTAGCAGATAAACTTGGCTGGGGGGTAATAACTTTTTATATTTTTATTTTTATTATCTACTTTGTATTATTTTAATTACTAAATGCTTTATAATGACTAAAATGCAACTCGTAATTTTAGGATGAATTGCGAGCGCTCATGCAAAGAGAGCACGAAAGTTTGAAAGCAGAGGACAAAAGTGAAAATTAACCGTTGTTAATTGAATAACAATAATTGGTAGTGTTTTTTAATAGAAACAATAGATTATTGTTATTAATATTTTTTCATTCGAAAAAAATGTTGAGAAGATAAAATTTTACTTAAAATAAATGACAGAAATATTATTAAAACTATTATATTAGGATAAAATCTATAATTTAATGTAATTAATGTGATTAATGTAATTAATTTAAGAATATATTTATGAATATCTCAATTTATCTTATTGCTTTTTATTATTAAAAAAAATTAAATAATAAAGAATATTAATCAAAATATATAGGGGTCACGTCAATATACAGCCGACACCATTGTTCTTGTATCTCTAATGCCACAACAACATGATCAATGTTGTTAATTTGTGCTATGCCAACTTTTGCACATTTTGATTAATATTACGTTTTACTTTTACCTTTTTGACTTCAATTATCTAAATGGACTCAACTCAGGAAACATGATGCACAACAATATACCATTTGAATTACTGCGTTACATCAATTTTGTTACTACTACAAGTAATAAATTGTTTTTACATCTGTAACTATTTGTACTGAAGATGGTTTAAACGAGTACGTCTACTATATTAATTTGTGAATAATTTTGCTTTTTACACACTTGTGTCAGTATTATAATTGCCATGACTTCTGTACATTGAATTCTATAGAGCCTATTTCTCTTTAACTATTTAAGGAACATTAATGTGCAGAATTAGGTATGATGTCAATTTAATCTATTATAACTCTAAAGTGGTATTGATACTGAATGATATAATATTGGTGAGTGATATAGTATGGGAGCTTGTATGCCAAATTTATGTACAATACTATTTTAAGATTAACCATTTATCATTTGATTCTTATATAAGAAATCCAAGTATTGTATAAATGCTTTTTAAATAAAATCTAAATATTTGTTATAAATATTTGTTGCTAATATTTGAAAATATTTTAAATAAATGAATATTTTAAATAAATGAAAGTTCTGATGCTTTATCTGTTTAATTCTATCTTTTGAAATGTTTATTGCCAAATTAAAATAAAATGGATAACGTCCATAATATTTTGTACTTCCATAATACTTCCTTTTATTGATAAAATTAATGTAGAACATGTAAGACAACTACTCTTATTGAGCATATGTTTAATTAGGAGTATATGTAGTCTTATTAAAATAATATTTGTTAATTTTTAATTGAATTCAAATGGTTTAACAATAACTTCGTTAGCTTCACGTTGATGCATTTGTCCGTCTCCAACAGCTGGTGCTGCCATCGATTTTCGACCACAATATTTCAACTGAAAATTATAAATAATAAAAAAAGTGAGTAACTTATATTTGTAAAATAATCAAGGAAAGAGTAGAAAGGTCAGAAACAAGCGAAAGGAAATGTACTTTTCACGATATATTTTGTTTTGTTTAATTATTAAATAAATTCGTTTCGTCTTCAATGTACACATTTTAAAAAAAGTTTAATAATTAAAATAAAATATTAGTGTTAATTAAAAATAGCAATTTACAAAGAGAAAAATGTTTTATTTTTTATTTTTTCATTTTTTCAAAAGAATTTACTCAAACATGCAAAAGTAATTTATTAAAAAAGTATTACAATATTACATTATTACCGGGAGCACTTGTAACAAATTTTTCAACTCTTGAGATTTAACAAAATTATAAATGAGTAAAAAGTATCACTTAAAAGCAGCGTTGTAAGAATAGCACATTACAGTGAAGCGGAATCTTAATGTGCTCGTATGGATTAAAAATGTTTTAAAGAGTTACGTTATCCGTTTCTTCATTGGTCTTCATTGGCTTCTTGGGGGAGATCAAATCATCTCCTCTGATAATATACACGGTGGAAAATTTACACTTTGGGTTTGGCAAACCGTTAGTGACTCGTCCATCGGATCAACGATAATCAGATAATTTAATTGCACTTGTTACTTGAATTTGTTATACGCTTATGATGTAGGATACGCTCCAAAGTTGAGTCAAAACGTTTGAACATTTTATTGAATAAAAAAAATTTGTCTATGATTGATGTATCTGTCTTGTACATTACGAATCGTGCTGAACTCATTAGCCTTTTTACTTATTTCTAATTTTGCTTTTATTAAATATTTATAAAAAGTATTTTTATTTAACTTGATAAATGTTTTTAATAAGAAACGAAAGAAGCATTTATTTGTTGTTTTTTATTTAAAAAATATTTTTAATTAAATAATAAAAATGGAATGCTATTGGGAATGAAGAGAAAGATTGAATTAAATGGGATAAAAATAAAAAGGGAGCAAGGGATAGTGATGGCAGAGATAGAATTGAATAAGGCAAATTCGAGGCAAATTGTAGGGATGTGCGTTAATGGGGATTTGAATAAAAAATTGGAGCTTCTGAGGTGGTAAATGGAAGAGGGAGAGGAGAGATAAGAACTATAATTGAAAGCAATTTTAACGTCAAAACAAAAGAGAAGAGGAGGGGGGGATAAAGGAACCAAGCTAGGAAGACATGGAAAGGGGAAAGAAATCGAAGGATATGAAAATAAATAGAGAAAGAAGGGTATTGATCCAGAAAGTAGGTAGCATGAGCAATATTTAATGGAAATATGGGGAATAGATATGGAGATTAGACATACGGGGGAGAGGTGAATCGGTTATTGATTATATGATGGAAAGTATGGAGACGAAGGAGAAAATAGAGAAGATGATAAAAGATTGTGTGGTCTCGGACCATCTTTTATACTCGGTTCACTGTAAGTATATACTCAACATGAACAAAAATTCGTCCGTTTCGCGCACGTTCCCCTGTAGAAGGAGAATGCCTTCCGCTCAAGCACGTATACTTGCTTCTTTACAATGGGTAGCAGAAGAGCATTGACTTTGCATATCGATATTAATTTTTGAGATGCTACATATTAGAGAACAACATAATAGATTAAATTCACAAAAAGATATTGAGTATCTTGACGATTCTTATTTGTGTATATTTCATAAATAAAAATCAATATAATATATTAATAATTTATTATAATTTTTCTTATATTAATCGATGTTATATTATTTTTTATTTTATAACAATTTTTAGTTTTTCTGTTATTATTCTATAATAACACTTGTGATAAGGGTTTGTAAAATAAAGATTATTTTTTTAACATTAAAAAATAAACAATTAGGCAATGAGTAGTTATTATTCCGCATAATACTACAATTTGAGAAAATTCTTAAAAATATTATCAATTATGAAAATAATACATTTAAAATTATTATCAATTATACAAACAAAATAAAATTAGCGAATACATTCAAACGCGTTTCGGCTACAGCGAGACTTCGTCAATGAAATTTAAAAATATGAGTATATTAGTAGATTATTCATTAGTAACACCATTTAACCATTGCGAATCACAGAAATCTTTTTTTGAGCCCCCTGATGCAAATCTTTGAGATGAACACGCCATTGACAGTGGACAAACAATACAATAAATTAGAAAATAAATACATAATAAATAGTAAATAAAATGGTAAAAAATAAATTAGTAACAAATAATACAAAATTGTAATGCGGTCTATGAATTAAAATTAGAATTTAAAGAAATTTTGAATTAAAAGATATTGTGATTGAGGTCTTTTTTTCTGGTAGGTTATCTTTACATCCAAATTACTCTTCGTAAAACGGTCTTACACTGTAAGCCACAGAGGAAAGATCGAAGTATCATTACAAGATGAACACGACTTTCAGTGGATCAGATCATTTATTTTGTGACTGGAAGTAAATTTATTGACCGCGTTAAAGACTCACACATTGGACTTCCTTACATTTTTGCCTGAAACAAAGAATAATTTGGATATAAAGATGACTTACCAGAAAAAAGATCTCAGTCACAGTATTTTTTAATTTAAAATTTCTTTAAATTCTAATTTTAATTCATGGACCGCATTACAATTTTGTTTTATTTGTTACTAATTTATTTTTTACAATTTTATTTACTATTTATTATATATTTATTTTCTTATTTATTGTATTGTAAATATTCGCGATTACGTTAGATTAATTTAAGCGTTATTATTTTTAAAACTGTAAATATCCTTGATTACGTTAGATTAGGTTCAATATTTGTTCCACCCACCGTTGTGAGTTATGCACAGCATCAATTTGTAATCATTTTGTCTTTGTCTTATAGTAAATGTCTGTATTAGTTTAAAACCGTTCGACTAGTCTAATTTTCTCCAACCTCACTCTTGAATAACATACAACACACTATCCGTGCGCGAAAACGGAGTTGTTACAGATTTGAAAATTTCTTATTAATCGACATATCTAATGATTCTTCAAGGAATTTTTTTTCTTTGTGTATGCCAATTTCTGAAACAAAATGTTCAAAGACTTTTGCCAGATGTTTAATAAAAGCTTGTTTAGTTTTTATTTGGTAGTCTGATTGACGGGATTGATTGTTGTGGTTGTTTTATTTTTTTTCCATAATAAATAATTAGTAGTTTTTGCAGCTGTAAGATTCCCAAGAAATTTTTATAGCTGGATTTTTTCCTTATGAAGCAGTTTTTAAGCTGCTTAGTTGTCTTGTTGAGTTTTGTTTTTTCTTTGACTGAACGCGTGAGCTGCCATTGCTTTCTAATTTTGTTTTTTTTCAATTTTTACCTTGGTGAAGAATATTTTGTAATTTTGAGTCTTGATTTCTGAAGTAGCTTCCCAGATTTTTTTCTGTATTACTTTAGTGAAGTTTTCTGTAGCTTCTTCCAATTATTTTGCAGACTTGAGAGATATTTTACAGTTAAGCTCTTCATTTATAATGTTTCTGAAAAATTCCTAGTTTGTTTTCTTTCTATTGAGAAGAGGTAATTTATTGGCAAGTTTTGTTGCTTAGGATAGTATAATCAATAATGAAGAACGATCTGTTCAAAGTAAGACTCAAATACTTGTAACAAATCGCCTTTTTCAGCCACCCCTCGTGGTCTGACCAGCGTCCAGAATCACCCGGCCGATCATTCGTTGAGCGAAAAGCAGATTTTTCGCGCTGATAATCCATTTCAAATACACGTACGCGAGCATGGACCACATTCGCGCGCCGAGTATCTCGTCGCGCACGCGCGCTTGACCGAACCGACACGTCGGCTGGCGTGATCCGCCCGACCAGCATGCTTACTTCACTCCGCTCACTCTCCGAAACCGATTTCAAGCGGCGGGGATACTGTCTCCGAGATGAGTCGAGGAGCCTCCGAACAATCTTAACGTCTCGAGATCCGGGTATAAAAGAGCCGGAGCAGCGAGATACTGAGCTTCTTCTCCGCCGACTATCTGGATAAACAACTTCGCCGATAGTCTTCCGAAGAAATCTCCGCCAGGTAGCCCTCCGGGGTAAAGAGTACTTTGCCTCTACCGAGCGTTCTTGGTGGTTACCTTTCGATAACTCGTTTTTTCCCGCCGCAGCTGGACTTAAGCGTGCTTGGACCTTGGCAAGTGTTCTTGCCCGTACGGCATTTGATCACCGCACCGATCCTTAAGCGGCTAGAGAACCGCGGGATAAAGCGTCTTTACCTCCACCGAGCGTATTTGGCATAGCCATTGTATCCCAGCCTAAGAATAGCGCGAATACGGAAAATTAAAGAGACGCACAGCTGTGAGTCACCCCGCGTCTTGCTATCGCGCACCCGGCTACCTAATTTTTGCGAAACCTAAGCAGAAAAAGCGGACCGAACGCTGTGTCTAATAATAGCCACGCCGAACAATAGACCACGTCGAACAATAGACCGTGCCGAATATCATCAAGCCAGTTGGAAAGCAAACTCGTCTGTTTTTTGATTCCGGATCTCGCCGTTCCCGCACCGATCTCATCGTTTTGTATAAACCGCCCTGGCACAACCGCCGTGCATTTGCCATACGAAGACTGTCACCGGAGAATTATACCATGGCATCCGTAAATTCATCGGTGCTGATACGATTTTCTCTGTAAACTAGTTTTCACCTATACAGCACAAAATTTGCAACAATATTGTTGCAACGTTGCAGCAATGTTATAACGTTGCAGCAATGTTGCAACAATATTTCTGCAGCCTTCTGTGCTGTATGGGTACTTTCGAGGGGAAAACCGCTAAGGGCAGTAGGTGTACAGACTTTAGGAATTACCAGGCATTACTAGGGCATTACTGGGCATTACTGGGCATTACTAGGCATTACTGGGGCATTACTGGGGCATTACTGGGCAATACTGGGCATTATTACTGGGGCATTACTGAGCATTACTGGGGCATTACTGAGACATTTTAATGCGCATTATAGTGGGCATAATTAAATCTCTGAGCATTATTACGTTTATTTTTAAACTGATAATTGTTTTGTGTCAAACATTATATTTAAAATATGTAATAACAGTGCTCAATCGGAATTAGTTACAACTTTCCAGGCAGATTTCCGAAGCGACACCTATTGCTCCCCCCACTACCGTACGAGGCTTGGCGGCCGGGCCACCGATCGTGCGCATGACGCTGTTTCTCAGAAGCGTCCCATATCGATAATACAAGTATATGTTTATTTCAGCGATCTTGTTAAATTCTATAACCTTGATCGTAAACATTGATCGTAACATTGATCGTAATATAACATTTATTGTAAAAAATGGTGTATTATCTGCAGCATGATACCATGATCCATTGAAAGAAGCTTTGTGTAAAGAAAGAAAAGGAGGTTATGTCTTAGAAAAGTACGTTCTCTGTTATTTAATTTATATATAGAATTAGAATAACATTTGTATCACATTTCAGAAGGTAAATCTACTTAACATTACATAATTAAAAAATGTAAAAAGATTTGATATTTTGGAAGTCCATTAGTGACGGTGATTTCCTTAGACGATGTTAAACCCGCTAAAATAGAACGTCTTAGTAAGTACTTTGAAACATAAAGAAATTTTTGTTTTATTGAAGTCATATGATATGTTAATATCGCAATTCAATGGCATATTTTTTTTTTATTTACAGTGCTAAAAATTATATAGACAATGTGACATAACCTCAAATATAAATTAAGTAGCAAAAGTGCAATCAAAATTTTCTAACGTCAAAGTAATTCACAATACGAGGTGTGTTCAAAAAGTATCGCGAATTTTGAATTTTCGCGGGTTACGTATATTCGAATTTCGATCTTTTTGTGGCGTTATGTTGGTACTCATGTCTCTCACTTATGCCGACAAGCTCGGCCATTTTGAATGTTCACTTAATTGTTGACAGCTGCTTTGCTTGCACGTGTTTTGGATCGTCTTCGATTTTTACCTATTCAAAAAAATGGATCAAAGAACCTGTATCAAATTTTGTGTGAAAAACGAAATTAAGTGCGCGGATGCATTCCGAATGTTGACTGTGGCATACGGAGAAGCTACCTTGGACCGAAGCAACGTTTATCGGTGGTACAAAATGTTCTCAGAAGGCCGAGAAGATGTGAACGACGAAGAGCGTGCCGGACGCCCGAGCACTTCAACAACAGACGAAAAAATTAATGAAGTGGAGAAAATGGTATTGGCCAATCGTCGAATCACCGTTAGAGAAGTTGCTGAGGACCTAAACATATCGATTGGCTCGTGCCATTCGATTTTTATCAATGATTTGGGCATGAGACGGGTCGCCGCGAAATTCGTACCAAAATTGCTCAATTGCGACCAAAAACAGCATCGCATGAACATTGCTAATGAGATGTTGGACTCTGTCCGCGACGACCCAAATTTGCTCCAGAGGGTCATAACTGGTGACGAATCGTGGGTTTATGGTTATGACGTGGAAACCAAAGCTCAATCATCTCAATGGAAGCTGCCGCACGAACCAAGACCGAAAAAAGCGCGCCAAGTTCGGTCGAATGTGAAAGTTTTGCTGACAGTTTTCTTCGATTGCAGGGGCGTGGTGCATCATGAGTTCTTGCCACAGGGTAGAACGGTCAATAAGGAATATTACCTGCGCTAAGTTATGCGCAATTTGCGCGAAGCAATCCGCCAGAAACGCCCGGATTTGTGGAAGAACAAAAATTGGCTTTTGCACCACGATAACGCCCCTGCTCACACATCGTTGCTTGTGCGCGACTTTTTGGCCAAAAACAACACACTAATGATGCCGCAGCCACCGTATTCCCCAGATCTGGCCCCCTGTGACTTTTTCTTGTTCCCTAAACTGAAGAGGCCCATGAAAGGACGACGTTACGCTACGCTTGACGAGATAAAGACGGCATCGAAGGAGGAGCTGAACAAGATAAAAAAAAATGATTTTTTGAAGTGCTTCGAAGATTGGAAAAACCGTTGGCACAAGTGTATAATATCTCATGGGGATTACTTTGAAGGGGACAAAATAGATATTCATGAATAAATAAATAATTTTTGAAAAAACACAAAATTCGCGATACTTTTTGAACACACCTCGTACATATAATATTTCTTCTTTCTGAATATTATAAAAAAAAAATTATTACATAAAAACTCCATAAAAAAGATGTATAAAGGATTAAAAAAGTCAATCAAAAAAGCCAAGAAAAGCAATCAGATATTACAACAATTAAGTTCAAACCTAAATCACGCAAGCACCTCAACTTCTGAATCATCTTCTGTAATAAACGAAGACATAATTGATGATAACTTGACATCTGAAGAATCATTGGAATCTACAATTTTGGAAGAAAATGCACGTATACGGAAAGCAATTGTTTCTTGGACACAAAGTAAAGTAACCGCAGCTGCATGGTTAGCTTTAAGGGAATCATTTGATAACATAAGCATAAAAACAAATTTTTTAAATGTAGGTGAATTGAGTTGTGCTATAAAATGCTTTTGTGATGTAAATTATATTATATCTAAATTTGCTAAAAAAAATTCAATATCAAAACGTTGCATTTATTCCAACTTTCAAAAGCATTTACTTAAAAAACACATTCAAAACACAAATTCATCTGCAACTAAATCATTTGTTAATCAAAACAATCGTATCACTGATTATGTAGCAAAAGTGCTATCAAAATTTTCAAACGTGAAATTAATTTACAATATTGAGTTTGCAGATACTGAAAATATAAATAAAACTAATCAACTCGTAGATAATGCGAACAAAAAAATGAAAGTTATAGATATAGCAAATGTTATAGATAAAGCGGAAGTTCCAGATGTAGTGGAAGTTATAGACAAAGCGGAAGTTGCAGATATTGCGAAAGTAATAGATAGATAAAGCTAATAGATAAAGCAGAAATTATTTTTGATACAGTAAATACAAAAAGTACAGTAGAAGATACAGATAATCGAATTATAGTTTCGGAAAAAATTAATGAAGAGCATGATATTGACTGTTCTGTTTCCGATTCTAGTTATGTTATTGATCTTAATATTGGTTCCAATTCCAGTATTCCTACTTGTTCTAATTTCAAGATAGTCAGTCAATGTGATAAATGGAAAAGTTTAAAATACCAAAGATCTGAAAGATTAAAGAGAAAATTAAATCAAGAAAAATTAAATCCTAATCAAACTTTCATAACAGATTATTTTACTATAGCAGAAAAAATTTCAAAAATTATTTGCCGTAATTTTAAAGCAACGGAAAATCTTTTACCTAAAATAAAAAATTCAGAAATAGATTTTGCTACTAAAGATAATGGATTAGTTATAAATAATTTTCTAAAAAAACTTTTAGACATATCAATAAAAAATTCGAAAAATGCAAACAGAAATTCCTATGATGATGCTACAAAAAAATTTAGTATCTATCTGTATTATGTAGGAGGAACGTTATTATATGAGACATTACAAGTAAACTTACCAAACGCATTGCCTTCAATAAGTACTTTAAATAGATATTTATGTAATAAACGTCGATATATTGAGGAAGGTGAAATAGATTTTAATGGTTTAGTGCAGCATTTAGAGGAAAGAAATGCTTCAAAAATAATCTGGATTGCCGAAGATGCTACACGCATTACGGGAAAAATTGAATATGACTCTCGATCAAATAAAGTGCTTGGATTTGTTTTACCTTTAAAGAATGGTTTACCCGACCAAAATAAATATATTGCTACATCTGCGGAAGTTATACAAAATTTTTTTAAAATTGGTAGTAAAGCTGCATATGCGTATGTGATAATGGCTCAGTCTTTATCTTGCAATGTCCCTGCATTTTGCTTATCTTTATTCAGCACAGATAATAAATTTAATGCAAAAGATGTTCTGGAACGGTGGAGTATTATAAAAAAAAGCAAAAAAGTTTGGTATTACTATTGCAGGTTTTTCATTTGATGGTGACACTCGTTTGTTGAAAGCAATGCGTCTTAATAACTGCTTACCAATTACGAACAATCAGATATTCCCGTGACGTAAGAAATGGCCTTGGTTTCAAATAGACATAAATAAAGTAGAAGAATGTTACGTACAGGATACAACGCATGTTATAACTAAAATGCAAACAAGATTTTTAAAAGAAGGAATAATTCTTCAAATGGGAAATTATTTGGCTACTTCAGATCATCTTCACTATTTGGTAAAAACTGTTTCAAAAGATAAACATCTTTTAACTTCTTGGGATTTAAAAGGGGAAAATAAAAAGAATTATTCTGCAGGGGAAAAGATGTATTCTTTATCTGTAATCAGTAATTAAAAAAAAATTGGTAATACTGACGGTACAATTGCTTATTTAAACATAATGAAATATATAATACTGTCTTTCTTAGATGACTCTACAATTTTAAGTGATCGAATTTATTATATGTGGTGTTTTCTTTCTAAGAATATGGCGAGCATGGATAAAAAGAAATAAGCAATATACTATAAAAGACAATTTTTTTTCTAATAACTGTTATTTGTGTATAGAATTAAATGCTCATAATTTAATAAAATTAATTACACTATTTAAAGATAGCAGGCAATCTCTGACGCCTGAAATGTTTCACCCGACGATGTTTAGTAGTCAAATGTGCGAAAAGCTTTTTCGAACCGCTCGGTCTACGACTTCCACTTATTCTACCATTATTAACTTTAGTATTATAAGGATTTAATTTATCGTATTTATTGGCTTAAAGAAATACATGCTATAATGAATAATCTTTCAGGAGTATTTAAATTTTCCAGAGAAGAGAAAAAAATGTCAAAAACACAAAATGTCTTAACGTATGAAGTTATAGAAAACTTAAAAATCAAAGAAATAGTCGAGAAAGCTTTGAAAAATGCTATTGAAAGTACCGAAAAATTAGGTATAAAAATTGAAAGTGATACAGATTGGAAATTTGTTGATATCCCTTTGCAAACTGAAGACAATAATTGTAAATTCGATGATATAGAACGTGAAATCGATAACAATTGCTCAATAAATACTAGCAGTACAAATGTCGAGGATGTTGACAGTTCAATTTTATTTGATGATCTTGACAATTTTAAATCAGAAAAACTAGAATTAAAAGACTTTTCAAAACAAGTATCACGGAAATCAATAACGGAAAGTTCTCCATTCATAGAGATTAAAGCAAATAACAAAATTATGATTGTTAAAAAATCTTATTGTTGGTTTCTTGATGAGTGTAAAGGTAAAGTCAGTACGGATAGATTACAAAGATTTATTTTCACAGGTAACAAAATAAATAAAAGAATAAAGAACTGTACAAAAATACAACCTAAAAAGAAACAAAAATATCTTCAAGTTTCCAGTCTTTCTGAATAAAATCAAATGTGTAATGAATCAAAATCAGGTTTTTTTGAAAACGATCCTAAGTTCTGTAACGCAAGCTTATCTGAAGTCTTAAGTGAAGTATTATTAGAAAAATATTATGCTGTTTTTTACGATGATAACTACTATATTGGTCGAATTGTTGATTATTGTGATAACCAAGTAAAAATAAAATTTTTAAAATCTGAACTTAATTCTTTCGTTTGGCCACGCAATGAAGATGTGGCGTTAGTTGAAAAAAAATATATTTTCTACGGCCCAATTGAATTAGTCGGAACCGGGCCTTTTGTGTTAAAACATTCTGATTTAGCGGCTATACATAAAAAGTATAAATTAATAAGACGTTATAAACTTTAGATTTTTTATTTATTAAAGGCTCCTGAACTTTCGTCTTGAAATACTTGGATTATAATGTTAAAAGCAATGAAATTTTACTGAAAATTTCTGTGGATTATATCAAAGTAAATTGATATAACACAAAATTTTACTCTTGTGCAATTAATTAAGCATACTTCCAAAATATTCTGAAAATTATTAGTTTTTTTTACAGTCAATAAACAATTGTAAAATGACTTGATCAATCAACAGCAAAAATGCTTTTATGACTGTCTATTTATTTCGATATAATCCGTAGAAATTTCCACATTGAGATTTTTCCATTTTTGATGCCTTCAATCAAGAATTTTATAGTGAGGAGCCTTGAGATAAGAAAATAAGTATTTTGTATATACATATACTTATGTAGTATCTGCAAACTCTAAATATATAATATATTTGCTTCTATTTGTAATATCTATTGAAGAGGATTTTTTTTAGTTACATATCAAAAGTTTATGACATTTGTTTAATAATTATTGATAAATATTAAATTGAGTTGGTATAAATTTTGTGTTTAATTTTGTCATTAATTATATAAAATAGGTTTATATAAATTTTGTGTCTTTGTTAGAAATCCGCGTTCTAGAGAGAGAGAGAGAGAGAGAGAGAGAGAGAGAGAGAGAGAGAGAGAGAGAGAGAGAGAGAGAGAGAGAGAGAGCGAGAGCGAGAAACAGAGTTCTCTGTTATGCAATATTTTATGTATGTTATATTGTAAACATAAATACATAATAAATATTTTATAAAAAAATGCATTTCTATAATTCTTTTGTAATTACTTAACAAAACATATACCATAAAAATGTAACACAATACACACTAAACAATGCGTAAACAATGTTTTTAAATTAAATTTACTAAAATTTTACTACATTTCTATTTTATTATCAACAGAAGGTAATTGTTAAGAATACCCCCTCCACCTCTGATTTTCACGAAATTAGGTTAGGCATTACTAGGCATTACTAGGAATTACTGGGCATTACTAGACATTACTAGGGCATTACTGGGTATTACTGGGCATTACTAGGAATTACGTAAAATTTTAGCAGTAATGCCCAGAAATTGGGCATTACTAGGCAGTAGTGTACACAATTTTGGTCAGCGGTTTCCCCCTCGGGTACTTTTATACTACACGAACTGTACTTATATTCTTGATTCTGGTTTCGTCGTGAGTCAACCGTGCTGATAATTCGACATTAATAATTTTGTTTTTGTTCGTCGCGTCCATGTTCAAATCTTTCTGTTTGTAATTAGAAAAGTCACTAAGTCTTGTAAATATGTAACAAATAAACTCTAAGTGTTACTAAAGCAATCGAACGTCTAATTCTTTCTGACCCGGGTCGTGCCTTGGAACATCTCGATGACCTACGCCCGAGCGTGATTTCTTAAAAACACGGATCGTTACTAATAAGCTGTACACTTTTAATTACACAAAAATGGTGAATAATACTATTTAACAAAGTAAGGTTCATCTGGAGGGTAAACAACATATGTCAAGATCAAGGCTAGATTGAGACAGCATTCTTTATAGTGCATAATTATCGCAAATTGTTCATTTTAAATAAAGTTTTAAAACCAAGTCATAAGTATTCTTCACATCCTACGTTTTAACTTATCATACTTTTTCCTGGGTTTCAATCCTTTGGAAAAAATTTTGAAACTTTACATTTATTAAACCGAGAGGTTCAACACATAGAATTTTAATTAACTCTTAAACACACCGATCCCGTAAAATACGTAAACACATTTTCGGGTCTGGGAGACTTTTTCAACTTTGAGAAGTTATAACTTTGGTTCTAATCAACATTTTTCAACAATCTTTTTTCATATGAAAGTTCAGAATCTCAAAAATGTGACTGCATAATCGTTATTGTCGAAAAATGACTTATCGTTAAGTTATAAAAAAAACCATTAAGCAAAAATTAGAAATTGTTCAAAAATCCACTTTTCTTTTAAAAAATCATATCTCAGCAATAAAAAACTTTTAAGGACTTTCAAATATGGCATTTTAAAGATAAAGAGTCATACTTTCAAAAAAAAAAAAATTATGGTATTGTCATTTTTTTTAAAAAGTAGAATTATATAACAACAATATGAGGTATTTTTGGATGTCTAAAAACCCACTTTTTTTAAAATTATATTTTTGCAACAAAAAACTTTTAAAGATTTTACAATACGACGTTTTAGAGCTAAAAAGTCATACTTAAAAAAAAATTATGTCACTGCTATTTTTATTAAAAAAATATACTTACGTAACAAGGCAAAAATGAGGTATTTTTCATAAACTCAAGGTGTCTAAAATTGAAAATTGATGTGTTTCATAATATATTTTGGACTCTATGCAAAAATCCTCTTTTTCACTGCACTATAGTATTTTAACTTTAGACAGAGTAACATACGCGAACGGACCTGTTTGAACGTGTTTTGTCCAGTTTTTTTTTACATAAGATTACTCACAAAAAAGTTTCATTCACACACTATATGGCTCGCATTGACCCTAACAAAACTTTGCTGCCGTGTTGTTTGAATTCTAATTGACCAAAAAAGTTGATCAATCATATTAATCGAAAGAGGAGATTTTAAACTTTTTTTACGTCCTGGTCCAAACTTTCTATTTCATTCCGTCTTCACACAGCGTTCGAAACTTCATATGGGGTCTCTCAGACCCACTTGTGTGTTTAAGGGTTAAGGAATGGTTTGGTATACAAAACACCCTAGGGGTTTTGAGTTATCAGTTCAAAAACCTAGATAATAATAATGTGTCATCAATGAACGCTCTTCTTATGTCCGGTATTGATTTTCCGCGATTAGATGATTTGACAAATCCCGGTTGAAGTCGCCAAAAGGCGCAGCGCAATAATTGTTTGCGTCATTTGCCGTTTTATCTGGTAGGTTGTATTACTTGAGCTCACTGCGATAAACAGCAATTTTTGGCGAAGCGCACGCGCCGCGGTGGATCGAGGAGCTGCGGCGCGTGTGCCGACGTCAGAAATTGTATAGAAGTTTCTCCAAAACGAGAAGATCGCGGGTCGTTCTCTGTTCCGACAATTACTGCCTAGTAATTCTGTTTAACTAAATCCGCGAGTGTAAAGGTTTTGTGAGCCTACTGCTGATGACGCCCCTTCTTTAAACGATTTATAACCGACTGTTATTCCGCTGCAAATAAAGGACAATATTTGTGCAACGTGAAGCATTCTGTTCTCCGAGTTTCTATCCCTCCTTTTGCTGACCGGCACTTTTATTGTGTCGCTTCTGTAATTCGCGACAAGTTCGCAAATCAAACAACGCGCGAAACAAATATGAAGAAAAAAAAGACAAAATAGGAAATAAAAAAAGGAAGAAAAGAGAGAAGGATTGATAGTTTTTTTAGTTTAAAAAATATATAAATGATAGGTAATAAATTTAGAGAGTAGAATGAGTTATTGGCAGAAAGGAAAAAGTAAGATATAATAATTAAGCGTGATTTCAGTTTGTGGGTAAATAGTTTAGGGCAAAGCTCGCAACAATTTGTACATTTCGAGTCGATTCCTGAAGCGACGCCTACTGCTTCCCCCACTACCGCTCGCCACTCGAAGATCGAGCTCGCGAATAGGCGGCAGGCGCTCTGCAGATTGTTGCAAACTCTGACTTAGGGCGATACAGAAATGAAAGAAATTGATGAAGAAAGAAGAAAGATTAGAGTAATTCTTAACAGATATAAAATGAATTCAGAAGAAAATATACGTATTAAAAGACGCGAGTGAAAGAGATTGGAAAGGAGAATTTACTTATACAGCACTCATTGTTAGATATAACATAGTGATAGATTATATTCAAATAAACACGATAAAGTCAAGGTGATGTTAACTTGATTAAATAAAATTTTCAAATCTCAATCAAATTGACATCCTTGATCTTACCCAGTAAACATTTCACAACATCAATGTCTTCAAGACATCTAAAAGACATCTCAAAATAAGAAATTTTAAAGGCATTTTTAAAAGATATCTTAAAGACATCTTATAGACATCTCGGAAAAGATATCTTGGAAAAGATATCTTCAAGACATTTAAAAGATATCTAAAACAAAACATTTTGAAGACGTCTTTAAATGACGTCTAAAAGATATCTTCAAGACATCTCGTAGAAGATATTTTTCATACATCTCGAAAAGATGTCTAAAAAATATCTTCAAGGCATCTCGTAAAAGATGTCGCAGTATTTAGTGACGCGCGACACCACCCATATAGACAAAAAGACATTTTAAAGACATCTTAAAGATGTCTTGCAGGTCTTGCAAGATATTTTAATAATTGTCATAAAGATATCCTTTAGAAGTCTTTTAGAAGTCTTACGCAATAGTTTTAGACATCTTTTCAATTTCTTGAGATTTCTAAAAGACATTTTGAAGATATCTTAAACATGTCTTGAAGATATCTTTTAGATCTCTTTAAGATATCCTTAAAAGACGCCTTGAAGATATTTTGTAAGGCTGAGTAAATTTAAAGTATTTCAAATACAAAGTACAAAATATTGGTATACTTATATTAGTATTTGAATTACAAAATACAAAATACTAGCAATTTTTATTTGAAATACAAAGTATAAGTTGTACTTTATATTTCAAATTGAAAGATTCCCAGTATTTTTTATTTTATAATTTAAATATTAAGACATTGCTAATATTTTATATTTTGTATTTGAAATACTTTTTGCCTAGCCTTGATAATGCAATGAACCTTAAGCCATAAAAAACTGACCAACCCATTACGCTATGTCACATTTATTTTGTGTTGTAAACACTTTTTGGAATATAAAGATTTCATTTTACACCCCAGATAACATTTCTTGCTGGCAAGTTTTGTGCGCGATGTGCATGCGAACTTTGTAACAGATTTGCATGCGTTTTGTTCGTAGAACGTGTTACATCGTGTATATTGCTTACAAGTGGCTAGCTCATGTATTGTCCCATGTACTGGCAAATTACATGCAGATGGCTAACATATTGCTAGTCGTTTGCTCCCCAGTTAACATTTTTTGCGCGCAAAGTTTGCGCGTCTTATGCATGTGAACTGTGCACGCGGTTTGCGTGAGTTTTGCCCGCAAATTGAGTAAGCTCATGTATTGGCCGATACACCAGCATATCACATGCAAATGGAAACCATTTTGCATGTGATTTGCTGGTGTATTGGATAATTATATTTGCTCGTAAGTTGCTTGCACCCAGATAACATTTTTTGCGCGCAAAGTTTGCGCGTCTTACGCGGTTTGCGTGAGTTTTGCCAGCAAGTTGAATTTCTGTAATTTCAGATTAAAATGGATTTAACAAGTGAGTGCCTAACGCCACCGCTAGGCGGCCACGCCGCAGGAGATTTTCTCGTGAGTTGAGTGCAGCCACAGGCGTTATATCTAGGCGCCACCGCCGCCAACTCGTCAGCTCATACTTTAGTGACACTTTTAGGAACTGCTTTTGTAATCTCGAGACGAATATTTGCTTTCATTCTTTTCAAACATAGCGTGTGTGTGAAACGCTGTTCCACATAAAATTTTATATTTTTACATGTAAATAACAATTTGTATTGTTATTTAATCTTGTACATAAATTAAATATTTAATTCAAATTTAATCTTTTTTTAAATCTTTTTTAACGAAAAGAATACAGAAAAAATTTTTTTTTTGTGAACTAAACATTTATTACGTTTACATTAATGTATTCTGTTTTAATAAATCTATCTAGGTTTGGATCTTATTTTTCAATCGGTCTTAATACCTTATTTTGCAGAAATTCCGATCGATTCAGATTAACTTTTTTTAAATCGGTTTTAATAGCACATTTTCGGCAGGGTATAGCTTATTGAGATCGCGCGCAAAGTGTGCTAGCGTTTTGCGTGCATATCGCTTATTGAGATCGCGCGCAAAGTGTGCTAGCGTTTTGCGTGCATATTGTTTATTGAAATTGTGCACAAAGTGTGCTAGTGTTTTGCTAGCGCTATGACGACGCAGTTGGATAAGGTTTTGCTTGTAGGAATCCCTTTTGCGCGTGATTTGCTGGACGTTTACCCGCAAAATGTTTTCTGGGACTAATGTACATTATAACCAGTAATGTGACATTGTAAACAACCTATTATTTATTTTATTATAATAAATTGGAATTAAAATGTAAACTTACTTTGATTAGTAATTTGTAATAAGTTACAGTTTGTAACGAAACGCCCCTCCACCTCGCGCGCACTGCCAATCCGCTCCGTTTACCTGAGCATCGTGCCGACAAGCACCCATAGAGATAATAGGCCTGTTCGTGTTGCTGCCCTTTTTGAATTAATTTCTTTGTCGTCTCTCTCTCTTTCTTACGATCAAATATATATTTATATTTGATAGGACCTGAAGATAGGACCTATATTCTTGTCTTTGTTGTACTAGCGCCATTAAGAGAGAGACTAAAGCTCTCGTTTTCTGTTTTTTTCTATCAACGGGTCACTTTTGAGGCTGACTTCTCTATTCTATATGTAATATCCATCGACATACAGAATGGACTGCTGATGACCGTGGTGGGGGTAGAAAGACACATAGGGTGCTTTCCAGCTACGACACAAGTCGACACTGTGTAACACAGTGTCCATTAGTATGAGTGAAACAACTAAAATTTTCTCTCTTACACTAATGGACACTGTGTTACACAGTGTCGATTTGTGTCGTAGCTGGAAAGCACCATGGTGGAAGTATTACATGGGCTGCGTTCCGATATACACTGCAAGTACTAAAAATCTATAGTTCACGTTACGTATACTATAGATTTTCAGTACTGGCAGTGAATTTCGGAACGCAGCCATGGTGTGTGCAAAATCCGCAAACCACGCCCCTTTTTCGCTTCGGATACCGTTCAGACCCCAGGTGTACCAACTCCGAAAAATTAAATGTTTGATAATATCAGGTTACTACAACTGTTATGATTGCATCTTTGTCGCACTCTGCTATATGTTCGTTGTGTCCTTTTCTCTGAAAGAATTGCAGTTTGTATCGTTTGTAGTACGCGTGTTTTCGAGAGAAGTACGTAATTTGAGAGATTTTAAGTGAAATTTAGTGAAGATGGTGCGTCGGTGCATCGTAAAATAAATAAGAAGCAATACTTAAAAAATGATGAAAGGAAAAAAAATAAAAAAATGAAAAAATTATTTTCGCAACAAAAACATAATTTTTGCAACAAAAAATAAATATAGACCAACTTTTGGTGACTTAGTCAACGATTTGCGAAAATTTTTAAAGAAAAACTGATCCTGCTTCCTTTAGAGTGAGATTATCTCAATAAGACTGCATCGACTTTCGTGATAGATGAGCAACCTATGCTAGTCAAACTTCCACAAAAATTAATCAAAGTTTGTAAAATATCAATTTTACATTTACTCGCGGCATTTTGTGCGGATCGAGTAAAACGATCGCGGCTTTTCAAGCGGAACGATTTTAAGAATTTTATACATTACTCGCGGCATTTTATGCGGATTGATTAAAAAAATCGCGACTTTTCAAGCGGAGCGGAAGGAAATCTAGGAAAAGCACTATATATAGTGCAGTTCGCGGCCTTATGACGGATCGAACTAATTTGGGAGATAATTAACTGAGAATTCTTTAAAATTAAATTTTTGTATTTGTTTTTTCTTTTTATATATTGAAAGAGACCTTTAAAGAGTCATTTCATTGAATTTTAGGTAATTTTATTTGAAGCCTTTCCAGTTTAATTTATGTTAATATATGAACAAACTTCTTCAATTATTGTAAAATATTAAAAAATATTACTTACATGCAAATCACACTCTTCCTTCTGTTCGAGGCTCTCGTACGATATTCACGTATGCGATAAAAAAAGACCGAGAGAATACAACATGATATGCGTGCAACGAAGACAACTACATTCAGTTGTAACAACTTTGTGGAGTTAAATAAGATTGGTACACCTGGGGTCTGAACGGTCAGAAAACAAGCGAGAGGGCAAAGAATTAGAGAGAGATGCTTGCAAACTGCACACACCATGTTACTTCCACCATGGGAAAGCACCCATACAGTTAGAGGCAGACAATACGAAGAACGTTCGTTCTCTGTCTACTAAGTTTGATTGGTTGTTATGGCCCCAGCAACCAATCAGACTTAGTAGACAGAGAACGAACGTTCTTCGTATTGTCTGCCTCTCACTCTATGTGTCTTTCTACCCCCACCACGGTCATCAGCAGTCCATTCTGTATGTCGATGGTAATATCTCTATGCAAGCACCACGTGCGCGCACCGAGCTAACCTATCGTCGCGATCACGCGGCAGCACGTGCGCCGCCCGTGGCGTTCGGCAACGTTCCCACTCCGGGCCTGCCGACCGAGCGCGCGTATTGGTCCGCCCAACCGCGCGTTCGGATATATTAGAGTTGGTATAAAGAGAGTTGCGACAATGTATGTGCCTAATGCTGATTGGCTCCGCCATTAAGGGGGAAATTTCCGGTTAGCTATCAGTTAGGTTAGGTAGATTAAATAGAGCTGTACACACCGAGTGCCTTGGACTGTCGTTTTATCTTTGTTGTTCACTGAATGTTAAACAAGGATAAAATGATACTCGGAAGAACTTGGTGTGTATTCCCGAACGCAGCCTAATCATCTTTGAAGAGTGTGTTTACGTGTGTCAGTTGATACAAACTCTTTTGCAACCTTTTTGCAAACTCTAGAAAGAATATTAATTCTGAAAAGAATATTAATTACACAAGTGTAATTTTTGTCAATATTTTTTTAAAGCCAAAAAGTTAACTTTTTCGTAATAATGATATACAAATATAATCTCAAATTGTTTTAAAAATTTATCTATTTTTTTATTTCTTATTGTTAACATTTTATTTATTATTCCAATATTATTGTCATGTTATATGTAGACTAATGAATAATATTAAAGAAAATATGTTAAATAGTCTTTCTGTACACATTGTTTAGTGAGATGGTACATTGTGCAGCAGAAGGATGTCAAAACACTTTAATGTAATAATTATTTTTTTATTAACATATAATTTTTCTTTTAAACATTTTTTTTATATAACAATTTACGAGAAATTTAAAATGATTGAGTTAAGTATTTGATCCTGGTATATTTATAAAACTAACTTTTTCTTAGCATAATCTTTTTGCTACATAAAATAAAAATCTCCTTAAAATAATCTTTTTAAATTATATAATTCTAATTGTAAGTCGTAGAACTCAAAATGTAAAAAACTTATATATATTTAAAAAAAGTAATGATTATTTAAAGTTAAAATTTTGTTTCATTGTTATTGAGAGCTTTCCAGCAACAAAACATAGTTATACACTGTGTGACACAGTATTACACAATATCAACTCGTGAAACACTGCTTCTATCAAAGCTAGATGTATTCGACCTCTCATGAATAAATAATATCGATCATTTGACATGGTTTTCAAAATTGTGCAGAAATTAAGGTTAAGAATGTTCGCTGTATACGAAAAAACGGCTCTGTATGATTGTGTCAAAATTAGAAAGCATTGAATTGTATATACATTGTGTTACACAGTATTGCTTGCTCATATTTTGAAATTGGCGCTATGTAGCTATATATTTTTCCCCTTAATGGCGATTTCCGGGTAATTGTCGCAACTCTCTTTATACCAACTCTAGGATATATAAGCCGGCAGTGGGAACACCAAGTTAGATCTTCCCGGTCCACCGAACCTGACAAGTCGAGAATCCTCGATCGCAACTCCGACTCCCCAGAGGACGAGAATACACGCCTCATCCAGACCTCTCGACGAGAATTCTCGTCATCCCGATCAGCTGAGGATCTTCGGCTAACCGCGAGATTCCGAATACCCGCTCTGCAGCCAATCACGGCGAGCATCCGCGCCGCGCTCCGTAGCCGAGCATCCTCGGCGAATCACTGTCTATGACGAGTATCCTCGTCGAGTCCGCAGGCTAGATATCCCTGGCCAATCAACTTCGTCCTCTCCCTCAGGGAAGACTCGCTCATAGAAACTCGAACATCGTCAGGGCATCCGCACCCTGGCGATATCCTCGGCTCACCTTGCACGAGGCGGCTCGGGCGAGGCGTGGAATCGCCATCGTCCGACCGACTCCGCGTTCCGCGATTCCCCGACCACTCCGGACACCGTGTCCGCTTAAACCGCGCGTACTCCGTATCATTCGTTTATCCCGCTTATCGCGTTTAGCTTACTATCATTATTGAGTTCTTTTTCTTTTCCTTAACACATATCATCTTGTTATTCCGAACGGCACTTTGCTTTGTTATGCGATACTAGACTTAGCGTATCGAACCGAGGCGATTAGTTACCGCGATCTCCGAGAGCCAATCACGTTCTCTCTACGGCCGAGTCCACCTGTTTTCGAGGCTTTATGATCGACCAACGATCTCTCTATGTAGTAAATAAGTTCTAAATAAAGATCTGTTTATTTTTTATTGAAATTCCGAGTGCGATTATTCTCCCGAACCCGGCCAATCCGGCGAGCCTATCCGCAACCGTATCCTGATCCTCACCGAACTGACCGAAAATCACCAGTGTTACAAGTTCATTAAATCACTGAAGACGTGTTAGTGAATGCGTTACTACCATTAAGAGTCAACTTATAAAATTAAAAATATTACAGACATTAGAACTGGGGTATGAGTGTGTATATTTATATTGGATGATCTGTAGCGTCCTACATAGCAATGGAGATCTGTAGGATATACTAAAATTATCGCGGATATACGAAATATATCTCAATTTCCTGAAGATATCGCCAGTATATTATAATAAGTAATTATGAAATCATTCCCGTATTAGATATTCAGGGGATATCTTATCCTTAAGAAAATTAATATGTTCAGTACATCTTAGAGATATCCTAAAGATGTCCTAAACAGATAGGATATTTTTCAGACATCTTTAAGATATTTTATTTATATAGGACTTATAAAATAATAAAAATAATTGTACAGGCATTTTATATATATTATAAGGAAATCACAGTGTAGGTATACTGAAAATACCTAACATCTTTTTATCTATATGTTCGGTATTCGTGGATTGAATCCCAAAAGCGGGTATATGTATATACGTGTATGTACGCAAGGAGATGTTTGCGCTCGATTTGAGGTACCACAAAATTACTTTTGTTTAAAAGAAGCGCGTGACATGATATCGGAATTCGACGGCACTTTAAGAAATCGAGTTTGAGAGTTTCTAAATGCAAGCAGCTACGCGATAAAAAATATTGATCCCCTTAATGAATATACTTTATTAGAAGTATGGGGGCTTGTGCTCTTTGCGCTATGTGCAGCGCTTTTATCTCTTTCTTTCCTCGCCTTGTGGCTGAGCTTGGATTGAGAATTGAATTGGGATGAAGAATTACTTGTGTCTTCTTTAAATTGAATATACTTAACTTTACTGACACTCGGGACGAGTGATCGTACAGTTATTGACTCATACAGTAAATTAACTTAACAAAAAACTAGTGAATCGGACGGACGCACGTGCTTTAGACAGTTACGTGCCGACTTTTCGGACCAAGATGGTGAGGAACGGGAGGGTTCCGATAGCGCACATCCCGATAGCCCATCAACCAATCATCTTGACTTATCTAACCCAACCTACGGAAAATCTCTAGGCATCTGCAATTGTGAGTGGTTTGTGTGTTATCGGGATGTGCGCTATCGGGACCCGCCGGTGAGGAACCACGTTACAAGCGTGAGGGTACTATGCACGAGATTGTTGCAATAAATTTGTATTACCGAGAGCAGAAGGAAATTCTCGAATAAATGTTGTTAATAAATTCTGCCAAAAGTCTGGACACGTGCGCGACGAATGCTGGTCGTTGCACGGCCGAACCAGTAGAGAAAATGCGAGACAAAGAGAAGCAAGTGTCAATCAAACGGCACGACGCAAATATTTGAAAAAAACTCAGCCGTAGAAAAGTACAAGCAAAAAGATAAATCGGAAAAAGATGAGAGTAATGACGAAAAAGAAGAAAATAAACGACGAGCACGTCCCATATAAGAATATAAAATTTTTCACATGAAGCAAGAGCAATTAGTTGACACTGCATTGGACTTAGTTACATTGCCGATTCGCGAGGTAAAGCGAAATAAAGTTGATTTACTTTACGATACAGGAGCGGCTATCTCGATGATAAAAATGAAGAATTTTAAAGAAACCACTCTATTGCACGAGAAAAAAATAAAATTGACTGGAATTACAGGACACGCCATGTTAACAATAGGAAAAGTTTACGCTACAATTATATTGAAAGATCGCGAAATAACGCACCTGTTCTAAGTAACACGAGACGACTTATCGTTTGAAAATGACGGAATTCTAGGAGCAGATTTTATTCAAAAATACGTAGATACATGCGATTATCGTTATAAATTGATTAAAATTAAGAATAATTATTTTAAATTGCATCCGCATAGAAAAATCACTTTAAAGCCGAGAAGTGAAACGATTGTGCAGGTCACGGTTGAACGAAACGTGATAGGTGCGACGCAAACAGAAGAGCCGTCACCCGGTGTTTTTATCAGGAGCTGCTTAGTAGAGCCCCGCGAATTTAAATGCCCCGTGAGCATATTAAATACAACTGAGAATGAAATAAAAATAAAAGTTTCGCATGTTGAAATTGAAGAATAGATAACGCCTATGAATATGATAACAAAAGAAGAAAAGACGAAAATCTGTCGTCAAGAAAAAATTCGCAACCTTTTGAGAGTTTCTCATCTCAATAGCGAAGAAAAGAAAGCACTCATTATGCGAGGAATACAGTGACGTATTTCATGTCGACGGAGAACCACTATCATGCACGAGCGGAGTAACGCACGAGATAACGACGCAAACCGATACCGCAAGCATAAACGTACGCCCAAACCGACTCCCCGAGAAGCATAAACAAGAAGTAAATAAACAGATCAGCGAAATATTAAAACAAAAAATTATACGTCCTAGCAGCAGTCAATGGAACGCGCTTTTATTAGTAGTGCTTAAAAAAGCAGACGCTTCAGGTAAATCAAAACTTCGCATTGTTGTAGATTTCAGAAAATTAAACGACCGAATGATAGGAGACTTATTCCCTATACCAAATATAACGGACATATTAGACCAAATAGGAAGCGTAAAATATTTTACTACACTGGATCTTGCATCTGATTATCATTAGATAGCAGTTGCCGAGAAAGCATAAAACTGCATTCTCTACACCCTACGGACACTACGAGTTTAACCGTATGCCATTTGGATTTAAAAATGCGCCAGCAACATTTCAGCGATTAATGAATACAATACTAGCTAGCATGCAAGGACTGCAATGCCTAGTATATTTGGATGACATCGTAATTTACGCATCCAGCTTAGAAGAACACAACAAAAGATTGAAAGAAATATTCGATAGATTACGATAAAATAAATTAAAGCTATAACCAGAAAAATGCGAATTTTTACGCAAAAAAGTAATTTATTTAGGACACATTATAACAGAAGACGGAATTTTGCCCGAACCAACGAAATTAGACGCAGTAAATAAATTCCCAGTACCAAAAAGCGTCAAAGATGTACAATCATTTATAGGACTAGCCGGATATTACCGCAAATTTATTGATAACTTCTCAAAAATTGCACGACCTTTAACAAACTTAACAAAAAAGGAAGAAAAATTTGCATGGACAACAGAACAACAAAACGCGTTTGATACACTAAAAGTTAAATTAACTACCGCACCCGTCTTGAAATATCCCGACTTCGAGCAGGAATTCATAACAACGGACGCATCAGATTACGCCATCGGAGCAGTGTTATCACAAGGCGAGGTACAGCAAAACTGCCCGATCGCGTATGCGAGCCGTGTATTATCACGTGTCGAGAAGAATTACAGTACAACAGAAAAGAATTATTAGCAATTGTATGGGCCGTGAAACATTTTAGGCCATATCTTTACGGAACGTAATTTAAAATAATTATAAACCATAAACCATTAACATGGTTGTTTAGCGTAAACGATCCTGGATCGCGATTAATCCGATGGAGATTAAAATTAGAAGAATATGATTATGTCATACTGCGTAAATCAAGTAGAGCCAACGCAAACGCCGACGCGCTGAGCCGAAATGTGATTGCCACGGTCAACGCCACAAACAAAGAGAAAGAAAAGAAGAAGAAGAAGAGAATATGAACGTCCCAATAAAAATTGAAAATGAAGAAGAGAGAAAGAAAATCCTTTACGAGTAGCACGATGCACTGATAGAAGGGCATCAAGGAATAGATCGCACCTTGAAGAGAATTCAAATGCGATATACGTGGCCAGGAATAACCGCAGACGTTGAAAAATATATTTCTAAATGCTTTGTCAGAAAAATAAATTAAAAAATAGAAAAAAGGCACCTCTAATAATAAAAGATACGCCAAAGGGCCTCTTTGAAAAATGCGCCCTTGATATAGTTGGACCGCTAACTGTGACGAATAACAACAATAAATATTTATTAACGTTTCAAGATTGCCTAACAAAATTTAGTAAAACGATACCCATATCGAATTAAGTAGCTAATACTGTCGCGAAAGAATTTATACTAAAAATAGTACTTGAACATAGAATACCTGAGAAAATATTAACAGATCAGGGAACTAACTTTGTCAGCAAAATATGTAAAAATGTGTGTCGATTATTAAAAAACGAGAAGATTTAAACGACAGCCTATCATCCAGAGAGTAATGGAGCATTAGAACGTACTCACCGAACTTTTACAGAATATTTACGTCATTATATTAATGAAGACCAGACGGACTGGAACGAGTGGATACCTTACGCAATTTCTGCATTTAATACGACTCTTCATACAGCAACAGGGAACACACCATTTGAATTAATCTACGGATGTCAAGCTACCCTGTCATCAACACTAACTATCCCTCTAAAACTCACGTATTTCTACAAAGATTACGCCAAAAAATTAAGAGGACGAATACGTGCGACGAACCAGATCGCCAAGAAAAACTTGAAAGAGGAGAAGCAGAAAGCGAAAGAATATCAGGATTAAAAGGCAAAGGAAATAAATTTTAAAGTAGGCGACAAGGTATTATTATACAACGAGACGCTCCGACGCGGACGATCGAAAAAACTCGACTCGTTATGGACCGAACCGTATACAATTTTAGAAAAAAATTCCGATATTAATTATACAATAAAAATGAGGCGGAGAAAGCTCTTAACACACGTCAACCGACTTAAAGCTTATATAGACTAAAAATAGACTTAAAATAAAAAGAGAAACTCACCAATGAGGAATCCACACAGCAGAAATCCCCTCACATGAGAAAGTTCACTAATAGTCACTTATAAAAGTTTAACCACTATGTTTATATGATCCTTACACGCTAACAAAAACATTACAGAAAACACTAATAATTAAAAAACTTCATTAAGTTACAAATTTTTTTTATTTAAAAACGTTCCGGGCGCCCATGGGAACGGAGAATCGCGTTTGATAGAGCATTTGGATTCTCCACGGCCAGAGGTTTAGCATGAACAGGCCGAACCCGGCCTTTGGCAATGTCATGACGCATAGCGTCGAGCAAAGCCGCATTACGATCACGAGGTCCAGCATCGGGAGCCAAGTCGGCGTCGCGACCCGGAAGACGGTTGCGACCTTGACCTCGTCCCTAACCGAAATCCAGTCCATTGTCCTGCCCAAGGTCGTCACCAACAAGTCGCGGGAGAAACACTACGGCGCGACCACGAACGGCCGGCACACCACGCTTCAGGGGACGCACTTCAGCGCGTTCAACGGGAACGGGAAGTTTAATGCCTTGACGGGCAGCAAAAGCCATAAGGCGTCGCAGCACCGAATGCAGCTCGCGAAGAGCAGGTTTTGGGGTCACCAGATCCAACTCTATCTCTGGAAACGAATCCAGGGTGGGTCGATCGGGACCGTAACCCATAATGAAACACTTTTACGCAATTGCCCCAAAAGCACCGCACAACAGCAAGAGCGAAACTAAAGGACGAAGTAGCAGCAAGTCGCAAAGAACTCTGAAGGAGATTCTGACAAGACACTTTATACAAAATAAAAGATGATAAGAATCCAAAATTAAAACTGTTTGACAGACGAGTACACGTGCAAACAAACACTACAGTACACTAATATCATTATCATATGTGATTATATTACAGAGCAACGCTAGGGATAGCGCTAAGTCGAACAGAAGATCTGTGAATCAACGGACTGTACGAGATTGAAAGTTTTACTCATCACTTAGGAGTATACTACGAAAAAATCGGAAATCTCCATCCGTCGCAATCATCATGGAAACTAGTAATCCAGATAAACGTCACATCGCTAACAAGAAGAGCAAAGCAAATAAAAACTTACATACAAGAAACAGAAAACATGTACCATTCCACTTATATACGAAGGTATGTATCAAAGTCTTGACCAAGCGATACAAGAGAGTTATGAAAAAACAAATAAAGAAATAATAAAAATTAATTCGCTATACTAAACGTCAAAGATTCAGAAAAAAGGACTAATAGACGGACTAGGCACCATTGCGAAAACATTATTCGGTACAATGGACGTTAACGATGAAAAATTGATTACAGAATAGTTAACACAAATACATAAAAAACAACAGACGACATGACATGCCTTTAAAAATCAAATCAAAATACTAGAAGAAATGATAGGACATATTGACAATACCGAAAAAACAATAGAAAAAAATGAACACCTTCTCGCGATTATTACAAAAAAATTAAAAGAATAATTATCAGCAAACAAGCGCCAAAATAGCTTACAAGAACGTTTTATTATAATAAATACGATATTAGCAGACTTAACCTAACACGTGATACAAAAGATATATTAGATTATCTAGTTCTAGTAAAACAAGGAATAATACTTCCATGACTAGTACCAATTGCGAATATACTACAAAATTTAAGAGACACGAGTACTCAATTCCCAGAAAGATTATATTTTTCATTTAGAATCAGAAAATAAATGGTCCGAAATTGAAAAGATTACAACAATCAACGCGTATTACAACGACGAGAATATATTACCGTATTAAGATTCCCTCTAATATCGAACACACAATACAAAATATTAAATGTAAGTCCGTTACCTGTGCCAAACTACGGAAATCTGTTTACTATAATTGAAATAAAAAAAATCCCCTAATAGCCATAAATACAGAATTGCGTTTATATATAATATTATCAAAAGATAGCTTGCGATCATGTAAAAAAACCAACGAAAAATATATATGCGAGCAAAATTTTCCAATACGTTGCGTGAACATTAACTCGATTTGCGAAACAGATATTTATGTAGAAAGTAAATTGCAATATAAAAATTGTAATATCAAATATGCCGAATCTAACAGTACCTTTTGGATACCGTTACATGATACACACTCGTGATTGTACTCATCACTGATAAAACAATCGATAATTATTAAATGTAAAGACCACGGGCAAGTAAAGAATACGATTGACAATACAGGGAAAATTTCATTACAAAATAATTGTGAATTAATAACTCACGAAATAACGTTAAAAACGCAAAATATATTAAACAAGACAAAATAAGAATCATTTCTACCTGAATACAATACCTCAGTACGAGAAGAAAAAAATAAAAACAAATATGTCTCAACAAATAGAAATAGAAAAGATTATTCAAGACTCTTCAAAATTAAGAAACTTAAAGACGGAATAAAAAAAAATAAACAATGAGCTCGACAATAGCTCGTATTTTCAATCAGAAACCTTTATTTACCCTATGGAATCTAGCAGATGAGCTATATTGTTAACCATAATAATTGCCATAGGAGTAATAATATATATTATGCGAAAAAAGAAGCGGAGTCAACCCAAGAAACGTGTAACAGTAGAAGATGCCGACGATAAATTCCGGCCACCAAGACCAATTTTTAAAAAACATAGACATAGTACACGTTTCTAAATCAAATTTTTTTTTCATTACAGAAAAACTCCGTTCCTCCGTTTTTCTTTTTCCAACGGAGGAGGGGCTGTTGTAGCCTCAGCTACTTTAATTGTCTTGCATATCCGCCTAGCAACAATCACGCCACGAACGCTTGTTGCATTGGAAATGTAAGATTGCGGAAATTGCCAATCGTGCGAGCAGCGTAAGCATTGCACGATTGACGCGGGTATGACCATATATAGTCATCGCGAGGGCCTAATGCTCCACCATATTGGAAATACCGAAACTATAAGTTAGGCTGCCTAATTATGGGCAGCGGGAGATTCTTAATGTAAAGTACGAGCGGCACGCACGCCCTCCGCTCACCCGACACCCCGCAAAACATCCAGCGGCCGAATGTGCAATAACGTGATCCATTCACCGCGATTCGATTATATTAAAAAAAGGGAAATCTTTTATAATAAAGTTTGGGGAATATAAGTGTTAATAAGAAAGTGAAAGTGTTATTTGCCACCCTGCGCGTCCTCCTCCAAGTATCCTTCTCGTGGATTCCAACTCTTCAGACGGACCAAATCCCGAATATTTTATCTTGTTGCACCCGCCAATACAACATAATATTTTCTAAAGTAATAAATAAAACTTGTAATTTTATATATTTAGTATAAACGCACGCACGCGCGCGCGCGCGCGCACACACACACACACACACACACACACACACACACACACACACACACACACACACATATATATATCTTGTATATACAGGGTGCGAGAAAAGTTCCGGGACGGCGAAATATCTCGAAAACTAAGCATTTTAGAAAAAAGTGTTTCAGACAAAAGTTGTAGGGTTTAAAAAGATCTATTTACTGATCTTAGCAGTTTAACCTTGGATGGCGTCGCCAAGGTCAGATCGAAATTACATTAACTTTTTTAAATGGAACACCTAACTTTTTATTGCATATTCTTGTAGCTTATCTCGAGACCTTTCCAAAACATTACAAGAAAGTTTATTTTCGTTGAGTACTTTCCGAGTTGTGAGGCTTGAAAGCTACAGTGTACTGTAGTGTGGGTCCAGCCAGTTAAGGCAAGAGTGGCGTGTGGGTCCGGCCAGTTAAGGCAAGTGTGGCGTGTGTCCGGCCAGTTAAGGCAAGTGTGGCGTGTGTCCGGCCAGTTAAGGCAAGTGTGGCGTGTGTCCGGCCAATTAAGGCAAGAGTGGCTGGACCCACACTACAGTACACTGTAGCTTTCAAGCCTCACAACTCGGAAAATACTCAACGAAAATAAACTTTCTTGTAATGTTTTGGAAAGGTCTCGAGATAAGCTACAAGAATATGCAATAAAAAGTTAGGTGTTCCATTTAAAAAAGTTAATGTAATTTCGATCTGACCTTGGCGACGCCATCCAAGGTCAAACTGATAAGATCAGTAAATAGATCTTTTTAAACCCTACAACTTTTGTCTGAAACACTTTTTCCTAAAATGCTTAGTTTTCGAGATATTTCGCCGTCCCGGAACTTTTCTCGCACCCTGTATATATAATTATACGTAACTTAGTTATAATTATAATATTGCAATATTAACATGAAAATTTTAAAATTTGATATTGCAATAATAACATAATTCTTTTAAAGTGTAACGTTACGTCCCTCCACCGCGCCACCACTCCGGTTCAAACGCCGAACGCAACGCGTAAGACCGAGCACGTGCACGCGCTCAGCTAAGTTTGTCGCGATCACGCGCTACCATGCGTGCCGCGCGCCGCGTTCGGCAAGCGTTCCTACTCCGGCCGGCCCAATCGCGCGCGCTGATTGGTACTTGCGACCGCGCGGACCGCTATATAAGCCGGCAGCGGGCAGCCGAAATCAAATCGCTCCGAGCCACCGATCTCGAACCATCTCCGCTCCTGCGCCGGGTATTCTCGACGCTCCTTAGCTTGGGCATTCTCAAGCACTTCCTCGGGAACGGGCATTCTTGTTCTAACTTTCTTGCGACGGGCATACTCGTCGGTCCTAACGGCTGGGAATACTCGGCCGATCCCATCCTCCGTCCGCGACGGGAATACTCGTCGTTTTAGCGGCTGGATATTCTCGGCCAATAGGAACCGTCCGTCCCGCAATTCCGTTCTCGGGGATTCTCGAGACCAGCACCGTCGTCGGGAATGCTCGACGCCGTCCTCCGGCTCATTCCGCAAACCTGTTCCCTGTACGGGGTGACAACACTCCGCAGGGAGAGACCGCTTAGGTCTCTACCGTCGACCGCTCTCGCGTATCGCGGAACTGTCCGCTGCACCGCGCACTGCCGATTCCGCGATCGCGACCGTCCGTCGCGCGAGCCAATCACGGCCCGTTTAACCGTAAGTTAAGTTAGCCGCTTCACGGCAACTCCGATCATTGCTTCCGAGCGCCTGGCGCATAATGCCTGTCCGTCTGTTGCTATAACTATCCGAGTCCGTTCTTTAATATTAAGTGACACCGCGAATTATATATTCTTGTCCGCGGAACCGATGATTGTTTAACCGAGCAACCCCGATTGCTACCTCCGAGCGCATAGCGCATAACACGTGTCCGTCTGTTTCCAGAGTTTCTAAAATCCGTTTCTTCTAAGTGTTTAGATATTAAGTACGCCGCAAATAAATTGTGTCTGTTCCTTTTAGTTTCACGCGGGTCCGACTATTGTGCAACCGAGCACTCCGGTGCCGCGTACCTTTATACAGTATTTCAGTATTATCCAATAACGATATCGGGACTGTATGATTATTTTGTATTAAACCAACGTCTCAATATATTTAAACTATTTTGTTTCCACTACCAAACCACGGCGTTATCATTTGACACGAACCCGGACATCCGGCGAGCACATCCGAGCAATCGATTCTGAACCTAAATCCCGTAACCGACACCGAGAAACTACCGGCGTTACAAAAGTAAGAAAAAAAACAGATTTCTATAATTTAAAAAAAAATGTATGAAAAAACAAAGTGAGTCAGTCTTGGCCGAATTGTAAGAAAAAGATAATCATAGTGAATTTAAATAAATAGTGTAAATAAAAGCTAAAATTATAAGTCATGTTACAATTTAGGTTCCTTTATTATATACGTAACGTTGATTATGATAGCTTAACAGTTTATTCGACGTTATAGCAGCTTTTAAAGGACAAATGCAAAACTTTGCAGGTAGTGAAAAGTAAAAGTATTATATAATATTTAGAATAAGATTGTTTCGAATAGTGTACGCAAATAAAATACTGTAAATATTGATTATCTTTCAGAATAACTATCAAAATGCACTATTTAGCAATTATTGGAGAAATTACAGACTATGGCCATCTTTTTCGTCTGGCCATAATATCTCAATTTTTCTACCCTATTCGGTGGATATCGATATATCGATAATACGTAGATATCCAGTGAATATCTTCTGTAGATATTTGGTGGATATAGGTATGTGGATAACACGTGAATATCCAGTGGATATCTTCCGTAGATATTCGATGGATAAGGATATATGGGCTATTTATTACATGTCTACTGGATATCCATAACAGATATAGATGTTTCATAGATATGTAGATATCCATTAAATATCTACTGTATATTTTGTTCTGTGTGGGTTTGCGCAAATTCTTAATAATAAAATTTCTTCAAAATGTATATTTTTCACTTAAAAAAATCCTAATTTGGTAACTCCAACAGTTTCCAAAAAAAATTCCAGAAAATTACCATTCTTTGTTCTTCTGGAAGTTGACTCTTAGTAGCGCATTCACTGATATGTCTTCAGTGATTTAATGAACTGTAATTTATTATTAAATTACTAATCAAGGTAAGTTTACATTTTAATTTTTACTTATTATAATGAAGTAAATAATAGGTTGTTTACAATGTAAAATTACTGGTTGTAATCAGTAGTGTAAAATGAAATCTTTATATTCTAAAAAGTGTTTGCAATACAAAATAAATAATGTAAAATAGCATAATGGGTTTGTCAATTTCTTAAGGTTCATTGTATTATTAAGGCGAGGCAATAAGTATTTCAAATACAAAATATAACATATAGGCAACACCTTAGTATTCAAATTATAAAATACAAAATACTGGAAATCTTTTGATTTGAAATTCAAAGTACAATTTATATTTTGTATTTTAAATAAAAATTGCCAGTATTTTGTTCTTTGTAATTTAAATATTAATATAAGTATACTAATATTTTGTACTTTGTATTTGAAATACTTTAAATTTACTCAGCCCTACAAAACATCTTCAAGGTGTCTTTTAGAGATATTTTCAAGACATCTTTAAGGTATTGTAAAGATGTCCTAAATATATCTTTAACCCCTATAACCATTTTTACAATTGCAAAAGTTGGTAACAAATTTTGGTCCGCATATGATTCGTATACATTGGTATTTCCGGTACTGTTAACAGATTTGTACCAAATATATTACTACAACCTTGTTGGCAAATTGGCGGTGAAAAGCAAGCAAATTTGTTGAAAGTTTTGATGACAAAGTAACAACCTTACTTTCCGCGAACGGACGCTGGTCGGCCGGAGGACAAAGACGCGGAGGAAGTTGCCAAGAGACCTAGATGTGCAAATTAATGTTAAATAAAAACCTAGTTTATTTGAAAGAAAAACAAGAAGAAAATATATTTACAAGACGTGGCAAAGCCACTAATGCTCGGACGGACGAAATGAAGATGACGCGCGGACGGACGAAACGGATAATCTATAATTAATTAACGCGCGGACGGACGGAACAGATAAAATAATACACTGGACGGAAAAAATCACGGCTATGTACACTAATAGGTGATTACGAGACGAATTTCTTCGTACTCGAAATCCCTGTTTACAAGTCGTGCGGTCTACTATTCGCTCGGCCTTGCCGAGGGTCGCAGTCGCGGCGAAACAGCTGCGCGGACCCGGTGGTGACGTAGTCGCACGCGGTATAGCTGTACTTTTCTGATCGCGGCGTGAAGTGGTTAATACCGCGATGGTATGCGGCGGTGACAACGACTCACGCCAAGAGCACTTGGTAAAGATGCGGAATTCCACACCCCTGGTCGGGAGTGGTTGTCGTTAGAAGGAGAACGGATGATGGTTCTTTCGATTATTAAGAGTTGGTTGGAGCCCAAGTTCACTCGAGCCCGTAAGTTGGCGGTCTAGGAGTTGGAGTGCTAAGATCTCTTGACGAAGTTTGCTTGACTTCGGAACTAGTTCGGGAGGCACTTTTTTTTCGGACGGAAAGATTTGGACGGAAAGAAGCGATTCTCGGAGAAGCGGCGGCGCTTATATACCCAATCAGCACACAATATTTAAAAAAATGTTTTTAGAAACATTTTTAACCCTTAAACACGTAAGTGGGTCTGAGAGACTCCATATGAAGTTTTAAATGCTTGCTGTGTGAAGACGGAATGAGATAGGAGATTCGAACCAAGACATAAAAAAAGTTTGAAATCTCCTCTTTTGATTGATATGGTTGATCAACTTCTTTGGTCAACTAGAATTCGAACGGCACGGCAGCAAAATTTTGTTAGGGTCAATGCAACCCATATAGTGTGTAAGTAAAACCTTTTTTGTGAGCATTTTACATAAAAAAATTGGACAAAATACGTTCGAACAGGTCGGTTCGTGGATATTACTCGCATATACTCTGTCTAAAGTTGGAATATTATAAAATGGTGTAGAAAAGGGAGTTTTTTCGAAATATTATATAACATAAAACACATCAATTTTTAATTTTAGACACCTTGAGTTTATCAAAAATACCTCATATTCGCCTTGTTATATAAGTACATTTCTTAATAAAAACGACAACAATATAATTTTTTTTTTGAAAGTATGACTTTTAGCTTTAAAACGCCGTATTGTAAAGTCCTTAAAAGTTTTTTGTTGCAAAGATATGATTTTTTTTAAGTGGATTTTTAGATGCCCAAAAATACCTCATATTCTCCATGTTACATAATTATACTTTTTAAAAGGAATGATTTTATCAAATTTTATTTTGAAAGTGTGACTCTTTAACTTTAAAACACCGTATTTGAAAGTCCTTGAAAGTTTTTTGTTGCGAAGATATGATTTTTTGAAGGAAAAGTGGATTTTTGACCAATTTCTCATTTTTGCAAATAGTTTTTCCTTTATAACTTTACAATAAATGCAATTTACAATTTAAAAAGACTTTCGAGATTTAAACGAAAATATTGTCAAGGCTAATGAGAGTCAGCGCTATTATCAGTGCGCACAAGAAAAATTTATTCTATATAAGCCATAGCTTTGGTGGTTTCTGTCGTGATCTGGTGTTATAGAGAGAGCTTGCTATCTCCTCTATCATACACGTTGGAAAAGCTACACCACGGCTTGTGCAAATCGTGAGTGACTCAGCTGAATACCGGAACGACGATGGCTGGACAATTAATTGTTACGATTTTATTATGTTAGTCGAAATATGTATTATGTTGAGAATGACTCCAAAGAGAGTCTAAACGTTTATTTTGTTTGTAATTGACATATGGAATAAACTTTTCTTGTGCGCACTGATAACAGCGCTAACTCTCTTTAGTTTTAACAATATTTTTTGATCACAATAAATTATTTTTTGGCAATGCCGATTGTGCAGTCACACTCCTGAGATAGTGAACTTTTATTTAAAAAAAAATTATTGATTGTAATCAAAGTTATAGCTTCTCAAAGTAGAAAAAGTCTCCCAGACCCAAAAATGTGTTTTCGTATTTTACAGGATTGGTGTGTTTAAAGGTTAAAAACATTTATAAAAACATTAAAAATAATGAGTAATGTGCCTTTTTTTCATTAAAAAGAATGTTTATTTTGACGTTAAAAAAATATTTTTTAAATATTATAAAAATCTTTTTTAAACATTTAAAGAAAACGTTTATTAAACGTTAAAGATACGATTTTTTAAATGAGCAAATCAATATTAAAAAAAAATTTTTAAACTTTTGCAATAAAAAGTTTTTCCAAAATGTTAAAATTAGTGGATTTATACCCCTTTTTACATTAAACAAATTTTTTTTTAATATTGAGGTTTTTTCTTAAGAAATTTTTTTTCAAAAATTTCTACACGGTCACCTATCCAAATTGCGATCCTAGTGAACGTTGCTTGACTTCTGTGATCGCTGCAAACTGATCCATTGTAATGATCTGTAAACACTTTGTGCTAATATATGTACGTCACTGCTAGATCAGATCAATATATGCTATTAAAAAAACGAAATATATATAATTAAAGTATATCATTTATATAAATATATATAATTAAGTTAATTTTTTACTGATTTTTATAGAGGTTATTAAAACGTTTTTTAAACAAATTTTAAAATCAATAATAATTAAAAAATAAATAGCTTAAATTTTAAATAAATAATAAATAAGCATAATTTTATAAAAATAAAATATAAGTAAAAAATTAATGGTAAATGAACGTGAAATAAATATTAAATAAATATTAAATTAATGTTCAATAAATGTTAAATTAATGTTTTCAAAAAAGTTGTTTCAAATGAAAAATTAATGTAAAATAAATATTAAATTAATGTTAAATAAATGTTAAATTAATGTTTTTACAAAGTGTTTTTTCAAATGAAAAATTAATGTAAAATAAATATTAAATTAATGTTAAATAAATGTTAAATTAATGTTTTTAAAAAGTGTTTTTTTAAATAAAAAATTAATGTAAAATAAATACTAAATTAATGTTAAATAAATGTTAAATTAATGTTTTCAAGAAATATTTTTTTAAATAAAAAATGTCAAATAAATATTAAATGAACGTTACATAAATATTTTCCAAATTATTATTTTAAATATTTAATTAATGTTAAATAAATGTTAAATAAACGTTAAATAAATATTAAATAAATATTTTCTCTAAATCATTATTTTAAATATTTAATTAATATTAAATAAATATTATTAAGAGTATAAATAAATTTCCGCCGTTTCACAAAAAATGGCGCCACTAGTATGTTATGGTTGAAATTGTCTATTGTAAAACGTTATATTGTAAGGTTGGACATCTGGCAACAACATAACCTTAAAATATTAGCGATTTTGTATCAACATCATATATCTTTTTTCGTGCAAAAATGTCGAGTTTTGAGCCGAATAAGCGTCATTTGAGGGAGCTTTTGATTTACTTCTTTAATTTGAAGAAATCTGCAGCTGAGGCGCATCGATTGCTTGTAGAAGCATATGGTGAGGCTGCTTTAAGTGAGAGAAGTTGCCGTGAGTGGTTTCACAAGTTTAAGAACGGTGAATTTGACGTCGAAGACAAAGAACGTAGCGGAAGGCCGAAAGTGTACGAAGACGCGGAATTGGAAACATTATTAGATGAAGATTTGTGCCAAACGCAAGAAGCACTTGCACTTACATTAGGAGTGACTCAACCAGCAATTTCACATTGCTTAAAATCATTGGAAATGATTCAAAAACAAGGAAATTGGGTTCCATATGAACTGAAGCCGAGAAACGTTGAACGCCGATTTTTCACATGTGAAATGCTGCTTGCCAGGTATAAACGAAAGGGTTTTTTGCATCGTATAGTCACTGCTGATGAAAAATGGATCCACTACGATAACCGAAAGAAGAAGAAATCATGCTGCCAGAAAGATGGAAAAGAGTAGTGGCTAGCGATGGACAATACTTCGAATAAAACATTAGGTACCGTTCTTTCACAATAAATGCCCAATTTTTGATAAAAAACGGCGGAAACTTATTTATACTCCTAATAAATAAATGTTTAAAAAATATTTTTGTTATAATAAATTGTACAATGACAAATTAATATTAACTAATATTTAAAAAAACATTTAAAAAATGTTGTGTGTTGATTGGGTGCCCGTATTTCGAGAGGAGGGGATGGTCGGAGAGCGGTCGGTACGTCGGAGGAGATGGCATCCCCGCTACTCGAGATCGGCAGCGGCCGCCACTTTGGTTGCTTTTACGGCGCGCGCGCGCGGAGAGTTTCTCGATGCGTGGATGCGTGCTCGCGCGCTACGCGTATAGTTGAAATTATTGGCGCTACGCGTTTCTTCTTTGCTGTCTGGCGAGTGGTTGGCCGGACAGCGCGAAACCATATAAGGTCTGGAGGGGGGGGGGGAACGGATCCCCTTAACGGGACCCACCATGACATGGTGAGGGGACTCCCTCTTCCTCGAGTCGCCTTTGGGTGAGGAGAGGTTAAGAGTCTAAGAGGTCTCTAGTAAAGACGTCTGTCTTTGCAAGAAGGCTGACGTACAGTCGTGAGCTAAAAGATTGCAACACATTTTCTTGGATAATTTTTGGAATGTAGACTTGCTCATCAAATGGCAAGCGTAATTGGTTCTTACCTGTGGATTCAACCAATTACGTTTGCCGATTGATGACATCGAAGAAAATGTGTTGCAACCTTTTAGCTCACGATTGTACACCCCAAAGCGCCTGGCGCAAAGGGGTATAAAGAAGGGGTGTCGGCACCTTGTGGGAAGGACGGGCTGACGAGATCTCGATGTTACTGAACTCGTTGGGTTTGGCCGTCTCCGAATCGCCCAGGCTTATTTCGGGGCAGGATCGGAGCGGCGTGGAATGTCCCTGCGGATGCACCGTGGAAAACTCCCCGATGCATCGGGTCGGGACTGCCCCCGGGCCGCTCGGACATTTCCGAGGCGGGGCAGGAAGTGTGCGCGTAGGATGGCAGGCGTTTCCGTGAAGGGGCTTGTCCCGGAACGGAGCGTCGTGCTGTTTCCGAGCTAAATGGACGGACCACTGGGACCCTGGTTTACCGGACCCGGCGGGTTGGGCCGTCTTTGAGCTGCCCGGAAGTATTCCGGGGCAAGGTCGGAGCTGTGGAGGACGGTCCAGCGCGTGCCTCGTGGGAAACTTGTCCCGGGTTGCGGGGAGGACTAACCCCGGGGCCGCTTGGAAGTATTTCAAGACAGCGCCCGGGCCAATAACGGAGTAGCCTAGTGTTCCCGCGACGACGTCCCTTCCGAAGCGAGACACTGGGCAGCTGGCCTGTCGTGGAATTAAAACCCTCACGCAGGCGTGCTGGTCGCCACGGCGGTTAGGGTGCGGAGGGGACATCGCTTCCGTTGCTCGACCTGTCCGTGGGGCCCCCCGGGTGGCGCCACCCGTGATGATGCTTCCGCTGTCGGAGGCGGGGGACCCCCAAAAGCCTGTACAGAACGAGTCCCTGATGGCTCCTCCGTGCGGGTGAGTAAGGGGCTGGAGACTTGCGCACCGGATGTCACATTCCCGGTGCCCGCGCCATAAGCCGACTCCCCGGGAGTATCCGGGGCACTCTTCCCCACGTTGGGGGGAGGGGGGGGATACGCCGGTCGGTGTAGCCGTCACGGGGAGTAGGATTCTCTCAATTATGAACTCTAATTTAAACAATGAGCAGGCAACCGCTCCCTCTAGCGGAGTAGTGGAGGGGAACCCAAAAACAAACCAGGTCCTGCGTGCAGCAAAGGGCCCAAGCCTGGAGACTGCGGGGCGAACACAGCCCAAACAAACGTTGGAAAAGAACCCGGACCCTTTGATTCCGATTTAAGGAGGGAAGAGTCTTCGACGTCTATCTCCCCCCATGTCCCGATGCCGGAGAACGAGGAGTTTGTGGACATTCCTTCTGGTATGGAAACAAATTGCTTATCTGGAACAGTGGGACAGAGGAGGAAGAGGATACACAGGAGGACGACTCAGGCGAAGAGTTACGTATTCTCTTCGTTTGAGTCGGAAAAGGAGCCTGCGAAGGACCTCTCGCATGAGGGGCAATTCACAGCAGAAGCCTTGGCGCAAAAAGAAGGCGAGACAGTTAAAGAAGGATCATAAGATCATACTTGATCTGGATATTAAGCCATCCTCCGTCTCGGCCTTGAGGGTTAACAGTAAAGCCCTCAAGGTGCAGAGGAGCTCGACGAACAGCCGACTGTTGCGGTGGCTACAATCATCATCCACAGCTTGTCGAAGATTGCAAAGTCGGTTGAAAAGTCGAGGAACATGTAGGGGCATATAGTAAGAGACCTCTGGATAGACTATACCGACCTGACGCCCCTCCTGACGAGGCAGAAGGAAAGAGAAGATGCGCTACAACACAAGGAGGAAACGCCGCCCTGGCAAAGGCACGCGCCGAGTGGAAAGCGGAGAAGCAGAAATTCGAAAGGGAATTGGAGCGGTTGCGGGCCAAAAACGCTTTGCTAGAGAATGGGGGGGGGGGACAGGGTACGGCAAGGCAAAAGCCAATGCGAGCCTGGACCAACCTCCCTACAGATGTGCAAACTGATGCCGAGGTCCAGACAGACCTGGAATTTGAGTGGTCAGAGAGGATGGAATGGTGAGATCACCTACCAGCCGACTCTAATTGCTGGACCCCGCGGAAAAAGAAGAAGAAGGGGATGCCTGTGGTGGTGAGCATCGACGAGCTGAAGGAGTCATACTTTGCTTCGCCGATCAGGGAGGTTCGCAGACAGTTGAACCCTCTGACAAACGCGGCGGACGTGAGGGTGGCTCCCGCTCCCCTTTCTCCCCCTCCCTCTGTTCCACTGTGCCCTGCTGAAAGGGCAAGACCAGCGGGGGGGTAAGAGAGAAGGGTAAGAGTAAGATGGTAACTGAAGACGGTTTTAGGGAGATCCTAAACAGGCTTCTCTCGGCCGACCTCAGTGAGATGGGAGTACTCCCGGCTAAGAAGGCCGCGGAGAAGGAAACGGCGGCTCCGGTGGGGTCTAAGAGCGCCCCGCTAACTGGAGCCGCTGCACAAGGCGGGGCGGGCAAAGCGGCCAAGCCCGCCTCCCGTGTCCCGTTTCCCGTCTTTCAAGCTCCCACTACCGAGGTGGCGGAGGAAAGGGAATTGTGGACCATGGTCGTGTCGCGGACGTCCAAGAAAGCTGAAACTCGGGCGGCCAAAGATATGGCAAAGGTCCACCCAAAAAATCCTCCTGCCACTACTATTGAGGCTTCCCAGAAGAAGAAGAAAAATGAAGGTCGAGGGGGAGGCAAGGGCGGGTTTAGTAGACTGACAACGGGCATATCCGGCGCCCGGGGGCCGGCAAAGGCACCAAAAATCAAGCCACCGACAACGGTGGCCGTAGCGGTGACGTGCGTCAACCCAAGCGCGTATGCAGAGGTCCTCAAGACCGCGAGGGAGAGTCAACCTCTCCTTCCTAGGAATTGAGGATCTGCTGCCTTCCTAGGAATTGAGGGCCGTGACGGGAGCCCTGATACTCGAGGTCAGGGGTACCAATAATGGCGCCAAGGTCGAGGCCTTTAAAGATAGAGATGACGTTAAGGTGGCTCGAACCGGCTGAGAATTTTAGACGACTCGGTTACCTCAAATGAGCTGGTCGAGGTCCTGGGAGCCACAGGAGAATGCTCCCCCCACGACATTAAAGTGGGGGAGATCCAAGTGGCTTCCCAACGGGCTGGCCACCTGCTGGGTGCGTTGCTCCGTTAGGACGGGCAAGGCAGTACTGGCCCCCCGACTCAGGATGGGGTGGTCCAGCTGCCGGGCCACACTGCTCCCCTCGCGGAGATTGCAGTGTCACAGGTGCCTGGCCACTGGACATGTCCAGGTCAAGTGCAGCAGCCGGGTCGACAGATGCGGCTGTTGCTACAAGTGCGGCGGCATTGGCTATCTGGCCAATGCCTGCACCCAAAAGGCGGCCTGCCCTGTGTGCAGGGACGCAGGCAATCCCGCCGATCACGGGATTGATGCGAAGGGATGCCTGACGAACCGGCAGCCAGACACCACAGAGCACGAGAGGCAGGAAAGAGGGGGGAGGTCCGACTCCCGGAGGGAGGGAACTCCGAAACCCCCCCACCCCCTCCCCGACCGCAGCCTCCGGGATTGAACTTCTTCTTTTGCAAAAGGAGAAAAATAAGAGGAGGGAAAACGCTGCAAAATGCGTTGAGATGAAGGAGGTGGAGGAGCATTGGGAGCAACCAGAAAATGCCCTCTAAATTCCTCCAAGCCAACCTGAACCACGCTAGAGCTGCACAAGACATACTTGTGCAGTGCCTGGCAAAAGGGGGTGGCGGGCTGGCCATCGTCATCGATCCGTACAGGATCTCCGAAGATAACCCTAACTGGGTTAGCGATACCTCGAGGAAGACGGCAATGGTCAACCAACATGTGCCGGGCGCTCTGATCCCAATATCGGCAGGCTAGAGCTTTGTCATGGTTGAATATGGACCCATCGATGTTCTGGGCTGTTATCTCCCCCCTAGCCTAAACAGGGAGGAGTTCGAGGCGGCCCTGAATGACATAGAGAGCGACATTTTGGGTTGTTTTCCTAGGTCAGTCGTTGTGGGGGGGGACTTTGCAGCGAGGCTTGGCCTAGTTCTTTTGAACCAGGGCCGGGTCAGCACTTTTGTGGGAGGCAGGGAGAAGTCCATCGTGGATGTCACGTGGGCTTCCCTCAGCGCCCTGAATGAGGTGAGAGGTTGGAAGGTAGAGCCCGGCTCCTTGAGTGAGCTGTCAGACCATAGATTCATCTGCATGGAGCTGGTCTCCAGCTCCACGGAGGTGCGCGAGCAACGCCGCCGACAACAGGAAAGGAAACGATGGGTTTTAAAGAAACTTGACCCTTGAGGTCAGTCTCCTTGCCTTCACTTGGCCGAAAAAAGGGGGCTTGTCTTGGAACCGAGAAAGAGGCGGAGCGCCTAAGTGAAATGATGTTGCGGGCATGCGACATCTCCATGCCCAGCAGCCGACCAATAGCGCGCCGTGCCGCCTAGTGGTGGTCCGCGGAGTTGGCCAAGCTCAGACGGACCACTGTGCCAGGCCGGCGCACATGCCCGCCAGAAAGCGGGGCATGGAGGAGGAAAGGATGAATGCCGTTACTGTTCTCAGAGAGGCCAGAAAGGCCTTGAGGACGAGCGAAGGCCGCGGCCTAGGACGATCTGCTCTCCGAGCTGGATTGTGACCCGTAGGAGAGACCTTACCAAATCGTGAGGAAGAGGTTCCGCCCATGGGCGCTTCCAGTGTTGGAGATGCTGGACCTCCAATTCCTTGGAGTAGTGATGGACACACTGTTCTCCACAAGAAAGGGACATTTCGGAAAAGACCGGCTTTTCCCCGGGATGGACCGAGGAACTGGAAGTGTCCAATTATGAAATAGTGCGGCCTTTGCCCGCATCAAGGGTAAAGCGAGGGCGCCCGAGCCGGACGTAATTTATGAAAAAGTCTGGGCCCGGACGGTTCCGATCGTGGGGAAGACACTTTGTGACGTGTTTACGAAGTGCCTCCAGGAAGGAACTTTCCCCAGGAGATGAAAGAGGGCCAGGTTTGTCCTCCTCAGGGAGGAGGGCAAGTCAACGGAGAGTCCCTCTGCGTACAGACCCCTATGTATGCTGAATGATGCGGGTAAAATCTTCGAGCGTTTTATCGCTAACCACATCATCCGGCATTTGTCCCGGGAAGGTCCCGACTTGTCCTCCTCTCAGTATGGATTCTGAGAGGCGAGATTGACCATAGATGCTTTAACGCAGGTTCGGTCCCTTTCGGAGTCCATTACGGGGGAGGTAGCGTTGGCGATATCTCAGAATATCGCCAACGTTTTTAACAGCATTCCCTGGGGCGTGATAGTGGAGGCGTTCAGCGAGTATCATCTCGTGCCTCCCTATCTTGTCTCATCATACGGGACTATTTCCGGGATAGGATGCTGGAGTACTGGGACAAAACCGGGCTCCAGCAGCAGAGAGAGACTTGTCGTGCGGCGTTTCACAGACGTCCGTGCTGGGTCCCCTGCTGTGGAACGTCGCATACGACGTCGTGCTCCGCGAGGCCCTCCGCTCTGGTTGCCACATCGTCATCTACGCAGACGATATATAATGGTCAGGGGTGCCTCCTGCAGAAGAGCGATTGCCCATTGCAATTGGGCTGTGGTACGTGTTGTCGGGTCCATCAAGAGTCTGGGTCTGAGGGTGGCGCCGGAAAAAAACGGAAGCCGTTTTCTTTCGCCGGGGCACCTCCTCGGGCTTTGGGGGGACGAAACCCGAATTTGGGTTGGGGCAACCCTAAATTATCATGGCTTGTTGCTGGATGGTCGCTAGGCTTTCGTCGAGCATTTCGACAAATTGGTCCCGCGATTGGGCAAGAGGACTTTCATGGGATTGATGCCCAACCTTCAAGGTCCGAGAGTCGGTGCGATGCGCGCGTACGCGTACGCCGTGATGACTGGGGCTCTCTATGGAGCCCCAGTCTGGTTTAGAGAGGCGCTGGCTAGCCGCCGTATACGCAATTTTGCACGCCATACAACGACGGCTGGCGCAAAGGATCGTGCGCGCGTTTTGCACCGCACCTGGTGCGGCAACCATGGCCCTGGCGGGACTCCCCCCGGCGGAATTCACGGCCGACGCTCTGAGAACGAAAGCCATCCGCCTACGCGGGGGAGTCGTTACCCCCAGGGCAGCCGCGTTATTGAGGAAGAGAGCACGCTGGCGGGCGACGGATGCTTGGCAAAAAAGCTTTGCCAGCAACCCGCCGGCGGCTGGTGCTCGGATCGTGGAGGCCGTCCTACCCCACTTGAACGAATGGGTAGGCCGCCCTTGGAGCGGCTTGTCCTACAGGATGACACAGGTGTTCACCGGACATGGATGTTTCGGTGAGTACCTGTGCAGGATACGGAACGAGCCGATGACAAAATGCCACCATTGTAAGGCAGAGTTGTATTTTGCGCAGCACACGCTGGAGGTTTGTCCGGCGTGGGACGAGCTGCGCGGAGTCCTAAAAGAGGATGTTGGGGACGACCTCTCTCTGCAAGTCGTCGTCAGCCAGATGGTTCGCAGGAAGAACGCGTGGGTTGTGGTCTCCTCTTTCTGCGAGCAAGTTAAGCGGCAGAAGAAAGAGGCCAAGAAGGTAAGAGAGAGAAGGCCAGAGAGACGTATGCCCCCCCCCCCCTCCTGACAACGATGGTAATAGAGGCGACGGGGATGGGGGTCACGACCAACGTTGGCCTCCGCCCCGACCGCCGAGGAAAAGCGGCGGGTCCCGATAGCACACATCCCGATAGCACACAAACCACTCACAATGGCAGATGCCTAGAGATTTTCCGTAGGTTGGGTTAGATGAGTCAAGATGATTGGTTGAGTTATCGGGATGTGCGCTATCGGAACCCTCCCAAGGAAAAAAGGGCCCGCCCCCCATCCTCCGGAAACCCACAACTCAAGTACAAAACGGCGGAGGCAGAGGGGGGGGCGGGTGTTTTGGTCGCCCCTCACTCCGCACTATAGCGGAGGAGAGAGGTGATGAAACAGAGAGAGGGCGCCTCTCCTCTTCTCCGGCTGCTGGTCCGGTCTTCGGGACATGTAGCCGCGGAAGGTGAGTGCTCCACAGTGAGCCCGGCGGGGCTCACCCCATCTGACGTCGGGGAGGGGAGGGGGAGCGACTCAGCGACATAATGCGGAGTTGCTCCCCCACTGCTTTGCCGCGGAAAGAGAGAGTCAACACTCCCTCTCCTTCAGAGCATAATGGTGTTTTCCGCGCCGACGTCAGTTCGGCCGAACATCCCGGGTTTTGCCCCCCATAGCATCAAGGGGAAAAGGTGAGGGAGGGATGGGGTCCCCCTCCCCCGACTTGAGGCAGACTCGGCCTCTTTAGCCTTGTTGAGGGCGCTCCACTTTAAGAGCCTCTCCCCCCGATGAGACGAGTCGGCCTTAAAACCGGCGGGTCCGGGGGGCTTTGGAAGTATGTTGCACGTGTTCCTAGAGCTCCCTACTCAAAGAAACAGGGCAGGACACCCGAAGGGGTTTTAGTAGGTAGGCCCCCGCCGGCACGTCGTCGGCGAGGAAGAGCCCCACGTAATCACCAGGCCTCCCCCGGGGCCTGGACTATGCGGTAACACATTCCCCCTCCGCAATCAAAAAAGGGAAGGAGAGAGCAGAAAGGTGGTTTGTTACAAATTTATAACAAATATTAAATAAGTTTGCTATTGCAAAAATGTTACCAATTGTCACGCAAGAATGCAACATTATCCTTTTATTAAAATACACGATAGATTGGAAGTTAATAGCAAACAGATCTGTTATATATATAATTGATAAATTGATGGCAGATAGTGAACAAGCTTGCTATTACGAAAATGTCATTTATCACACAAAAATGCAACATTAGTTGAGTTCCGCATATGCGCATGACGTCATTCTTGTTGATCACTAAAAGTTAAACAAGGATAAAGTATTACATTACGTACATTATGCGCTCTTTTTACGGAATTTGGTCAATATCTTTTTATCAAAACAATTATGCAATTAATTTGCTTATAACAATTGTAACAACTATAATAATTAAGAAAGCGTCATACATGTTTCTTTAGTAATTTTTCTTGCTGAATTGATTGGTGCAATCAGTTTTTCTCTATAATCATTTTTAACAATTTGTTTATAACAATTAATTGTAAAATTGACTTTTGCAACGTGCTTTTACATTAATAATGTTTTATTGTGCTTCGATACTACTTTTAATTCTTATTTTTTAACTGATGTGGCCATGGCCAGAAAAGGTTTTAATTATTTATATAGATTTTATTAAAAATATCTAAGGCTATATAATCATAGGGTTAGTGATAATTACTCCCGAGCAGCGTCGAGAGCTAGATCGGGAGATCGGCGTGATCTCCCGCAGCACAACGACCGACCTGGCCGGCTTGGCCGACGGTTGGCTGCGGGAGGTAGAGACTGTCCGGATCAAGTGCACCAAGCTAGGTATGCATGGTGCCTTGTCCGGACAGCTAAAGAAATGTACTCATCTCGCCTGAGAAGCGGTGATGACCTTGGCCTATTGGGCCATGGGCCGCCTCGGGCGGGATGAGGGACAGGAGGAAATCGCGGCAGCGGTGCGAGAGGAGGAGATCAGGTCCCTCCGCGCCGAGGTCGCGGAATTACGGGGACAGTTGGGGGTGGCGAGACGAGCACTCGTGCCCGGATCGGGACCTTCGGCTGCGTCCCGGAGCGTGGGGGGGACTTCATCCCGCCCCCGCCGATCCCGGCGGATGTTCCTGTCCCCGACCCTTCTTCTTTCGAGGAGAGGGTGCTCGGGCTGCTGGGGCAGCTGTCGGGCTCGGTGGGGGAATTGGAGAGGCGCCTGGCGCGGGTCGAGGAGGGGGCCGTTTCGGCCTCCTCCCTGGCCGGTGCCGGGGCTAAACGAGTGAGAGGGGGACGTCGGGGGGATCGGGCTCCGCGGGAGGAGCCCCCTGTCCCCGACCCCCTCCGCGGCCCCGCAGATTCGCCTGCTCCGGCTTCGTCCACGGACGGACCGAGTTGGGCGACCGTGGTGGGCCGCAAAGAGAAGAGGAGAGCTGTGGCGGGGGGGCCGACGAAGAAGTCGGCTCCCGCCCCCGCGCCCTCGAAAACCGACCGGGGGCGCTCCCTTACACGGCCGGGCGTTGCCGGTGCTGGTGCCTCGGCAGAGGGGGTGCGGCATTGCGCCCCCTCCCCCTCCGGGGTCGCAGCCCGGTAAAAAGAAGAAGAAAAAGGGGCCGAAGGGGGGAAAACCGGGGAGGGGCCGTCGTCGTCTCGGGCGGCGTCCGCTGCCCCGGGTGCGGTGGGGAGGCGGATCCCGAAGTCCTCCGTGGTTTCGATCACGGTGGAACCGGGGTGTGCCTCCTACACCGAGGTCATCAAAAAGTCCAGGGCGGCGATCAACCTGAGGGACATCCTCCCTCAGCCCGAACTGGGCTTTAAATTTAGAGTCTCTCAGGCCGGGGGTGTCCTTTTAGATATCCCCGGCGCAGAGAGTCGGCCCGCGGCGGAGCGCCTCGCGGCCGAGATGAGGCGGGTGGCTGGGGGCCCGGGGATCCGGATCACCTGCCCTATGCGTAGGGTGGGGGTCCGGGTGTCCGGGTTCTTGGACTCCACCGAGCCGAAGGAAGTGGCGGCGGCGCTGGCAGGCGCCGGAGCCTGCAGCGCCGCCGAAATCAAAGTCGGTCGAGTCACTCGCGGCCGCCGGGGCATGGGCTCTGTGATCGCACAGTGCCCGGTCGCGGCGGCGGCGAGGCTCGCCAAAGCTGGGAAAGTGGCCCTGGGTTGGGCGGCTGCGCGCGTGGAGGCGCTTAAGGCGCCTCCACAGCGCTGCTACCGCTGCCTGTCTCAAGGCCACATGCAGCACCGGTGCCCCGGTTACTTTGACCGGTCCCGGTGCTGCTTCAACTGCGGCGGGGAGGGTCACACTCGGGCTCAGTGCGCTAATCAGCCATTCTGTCCCGAGTGTGCCTCCCGCAACAGAGCAGCCGGCCACCGACCGGGTGGCGCGGGCTGCCCCAAGATACCCCCATGCCTCGGAGGGCTGGGGGGCCTCCTCCCTCCTCCCCGGATCCGGGGAGGGACGAGGAGATGGAAATGGAGCGGCCTCCGTCACCGCCGGACGCCAGCGCTGCCCGCGGGGCTCAGGCCGTTGGGGACGTCGGTCTGGCGAGGGCCGAGGCCGCCAAGGGGGTCCGTCTCCCGCGGGCGGGGTCCCAGCCGATGGGCCCCCGGCTGCGGGAGACGCTCGGCTGCCGGGGTCCACCTCGGACTCTTCGGAGTCCGGGGAGAGCCCCGCCGCCCAAATTGCGCGCGGTCGACGAGACCGAAGCGCTCGACGTTGGCAGCGTGTCAAGTCACGCGTCTGGGGATAACCTCCCCGTGGCCATGGTGATGCTCTCACCCCTCTCTCCCCCAACTCCCGCAGAGGGAGCGGAGGGGGAGTAAGGCCACGAGGGAGGCGAGGCCTAAGGGAGGCGCGCCCAGTGCGCCCTCCCCGGGGCCGCCCGTCCTCGGCAAGGGGAAGCGGCGTTAAGTGCCGCTCCTCGGGTGCCCGCCCCTAGCTGCCCCTAGCGCTCGGGGGATGCGACGGGACGGGGCCCAGGCCGATGGGGCCCGGCGCTAGGCGAGATGTCTTCCCTCCCTGGTGCCCGGCCCGGCCACGTAGAGCGCCGTGGACGGGAGGAGGTGGGGCGGGCGGCGGTGACCGCTCGCCCCTGGGCGTGGGGCTCGCACCGGCGATATGTCGGGAGCGGCCCCATGGCCCTAAATGGGTGCTGGGGTGCGTGATGCCTCGCTCCGCACTCCCGGGGTCGGGCTAGGCCCTACCGGCCGACGTATCTCGGCTGGGCCAGTAAAGCCCGACTCCCAACCCGACGAACTGGCGCGTCGGGGAGCTTCATGCGAGCTTCGGGCGAGGGGTACCGCGTCCCTGGTCCCACACTCCCGTGGTCTAGACAATCCGGGGTACTATGAGTATTTTCCCCCCGTTAAAAAAAAAAAAAGTGTCAGTGATAATGTTCGCGCGATATTCAAGACGCAAGTTTCTTCCGGTTCAATTCAGTTTTACTTCAAATATAACTTTTTATTAACGATATCACAAGTGTACGATTAGTTTAGTGTTAGCGTGTTAGGTTGTTGTTCCGAAATCTTAGGTTCGAATCCCGCTGGCGCTGACATGCGTTTTCAAAAATTTATAAAATAATGCGTAATTGTAATAAGTAAACTAAAATGTTATATGTGAAACAGTAAATATAGATTAAGATATAAAAATAATATAATCTGTGTAAAAACAGAAGTTTTTTTTGTTGTTCTCAGAAACATCAGAATTGATCTGTGTTTGGTGTCATTCTGTCAGCACGTTTAAAAACAGATTTGGTTTGTGTTTGGTATTATTTTATCAACGCATTTGATAACAGACTTGGTCTGTATTTGATGCCATTTTGTCATCACATTGTTGTTATTAAATTTGTTCTAGTATTGGTTTCAATTTGACTTCAGATATGTTTGTCAGATTTGGTTTACATTGGGCATCCTAATGCAAACCAGTAAGATACGGTTTTGGTACAAAATTTGGCTGGAATTTGGTGCCAATTTGATATCCTTTTGCGTACAAAATATTAACTGGGAAGATGTTTTTTAGATATCTCAAGATATGGAAAAGATGTTTAAAACTGTTGCGTAAGACTTCTAAAAGATATTTTTACGACAATTATTAAAATATTTTGCAAGACATGCAAGACATCTTTAAGATGTTTTTTGTCTATATGGGTATTGATAAGTAATCTTGAATTACTTGAGTATAGCTGTAAATGAGAAAACATATGAAAATATAATAGAATTTAGAACAGGATTGATCATTCAAATCACATTAATAGAAATGTGAGTGAAAAAAATAAGAGGACGAGAAGAAAAAAAAGAAAGATGAAATAAGAAAAAATTAGATAGAAATTGTCATGTAATGTAAGTTACCTGCCGTCCACACAAATTCTCAAAACGTGGTTTAATAAAACTCCATGCGCCCATGTTTCGTGGTTCTTCTTGGCTCCAAATAAAAGCTAAAAATAAAAACATTTATTTAAAAACAGTTTATGCTTTTGATGTGAGCAGTCATCTTTTTTATGTAATTTAAATGTGTCAAATAATTTCATTTTTCTACTTACTTTTTGCATGTTTGTATTTTGTAATCTCTTCTAATAACTCGTAAACAGGAAATGGACATAAATTTTCTAGCCTGATGATAGCTACATTTTTGTATCCAGAAGTTTCTCGATAGTTGTTAAGTGCATAATAGTGTTTTCCACTAACTAAAATGACTTTAGTTACGTTGCAATTTTTTACTTTATCATCTCCTGTAAAATAATCAGAAAGTATTTATATTCAAAACGCATTCATAAAAATAATAGCACTTCTTTGTTATTCTATTTTTATCACTTATTAAACATGAAACTCGAAAAGAATGAATAAACAACCCTAAGATCTTTATAAGCGAGTTCTAAATAAACGGATCTATATTTTAAATATAATTATGTAATGTACCGTTGTTATCTGCGCAGATCAGCTCGCCGGAGCGGTGCAAGAGAAAAGGCTCGAACGGGAAGCGAGGAAAGAAGTCGGGCTCGATAATGATTACGCGGCGGTTTACGATACGTGAAAAATATACATTTATTTCCTTTATATGCGGAACAGAAAAGATTACAGAGAAAAGGTGCGCGTGGACAGACAAATTCAAAACGCGAATATTTACACGGTTCTATATACAGGTGCCCGCGGGACGCCGCTAGGTGACGGGTCGCAAATGACGTTTTTACGCGGGCGCGGTCTTGCGACTAGCGTAACGTGGTGGGCGGAGCTTGCGGTGTTCGCGATACGTGTATCGGTAGGGCGGCCGGCCGGTCGCGTGAGTACGAGGGAGCGACGGCGGTTTGGAAACCGCGGAACGCGTCGACCTTGACCGAAACCCCGAAACGGCGATTCCGTTTTCTTAGCGTTTCTTGGAGGAGCGGAGATGTCCGCCGCTCGAAAGCTGGCCAAGAGCTTTTCCTTCGCCAAAAACTTTGACGAGAGTTGGGTGCTCGTGCTCTCAAGGATGCGAGAGAGGAAGGAACTGGTCGAAAAAGCGAAGTACCTTCGCCGTGGCCAAGAACCCTTCGACCACTCTGGTTTTCGAAAATGTCAGGCGCAGCGGATCAGGCGGTGATGCTGTCTGACGGGAAACAGATGCTTTTCTCGTAGCACGCGGCCTCATTTATACCCGGCGACTCCGTTTGCCTTCGTCATTTTTGGTGCTTGACGGCGGAGTCGCCGAAGTGGGACAAACGTGCGTTCTCTCGTGTGCGCGTGCGCGCCGACATGACACGTGCGATGGCTCGGCACGGTTATAACCTGGCGGCTCTTTCCTGGTTGTTGACGGCCGGGGATGATGCATATTTTTCGGGGTCCATCGTTACAATTATATATAGAGAGTTATTTTAAGTGACACATTGAATTTCGCTGAACACCAAGGCTTATATCAAAAAACTTTTGTACAAAAGTTTTAAAATTTCAAGGAGAACATAAGTTGATGACATAAGATGAACATAGGATTGATTTAACTTAATGTGCATGTGCTATTGTATTATATGTAATACAAATATTATTAGGAGTATAAATAAGTTTCCGCCGTTTCACAAAAAGTGGCGCCACCAGTATGTTATGGTCGAAATTGTCTGTTGTAAAACGTTATATCGTAAGGTTGGACATCTGGCAACAACATAACCTTAAAATATTAGCGATTTTGTATCAGCATCATATATCTTTTTTCGTGCGAAAATGTCAAGTTTTGAGCCGAATAAGCGTCATTTGCGGGAGCTTTTGATTTACTTCTTTAATTTGAAGAAATCTGCAGCCGAGGCGCATCGATTGCTTGTAGAAGCATATGGTGAGGCTGCCTTAAGTAAGAGAAGTTGCCGTGAGTGGTTTCACAAGTTTAAGAACGGTGAATTTGACGTCGAAAACGAAGAATGTAGCGGAAGGCCGAAAGTGTACGAAGACGCGGAATTGGAAACATTATTAGATGAAGATTCGTGCCAAACGCAAGAAGCACTTGCACTTACATTAGGAGTGACTCAACCAGCAATTTTACTTCGCTTAAAATCATTGGGAATGATTCAAAAACAAGGAAACTGGGTTTCATATAGACTGAAGCCGAGAAACGTTGAACGCCGATTTTTCACATGTGAAATGCTACTTGCCAGGCATAAACGAAAGGGTTTTTTGCATCGTATAGTCACTGGTGATGAAAAATGGATCCACTACGATAACCCAAAGAAGAAGAAATCATGGGGACCACCTGGCCATGCTTCAACATCGACAGCCAAGCCGAACATTCATGGAAAAAAGCTCATGTTGTGTATTTGGTGGGATCAGCTTGGTGTCGTGTATTATGATGTTCATTCGCTCAAACCGAATGAAACCATTACTGGGGCTCTCTACCGAACACAATTGATGAGATTGAGCCGAGTACTCAAGGAAAAACGTGCCCACTACTACTCCAGACACGACAAAGTTATTTTTCTGCATGATAATGCTCGTCCACATGTTGCGGCGTCGGTCAAAACCTACCTGGAAACACTCAATTAGGAAGTTTTACTCCACTCGCCGTATTTACCAGACATTGCTCCTTCTGATTACTACCTGTTTCGATCGATGGCGCATGGCCTGTCTGAGCAACACTTCACATCATATGAAGATATAAAAAATTGGGTTGTGGATAGCTTCAAAAGATGAAGCATTCTTCCGACGCGGTAGCCGTATGCTGCTAGAAAGATGGGAAAATGTAGTGGCTAGCGATGGACAATACTTTGAATAAAACATTAGGTACCGTTCTTTCACAACAAATGCCCAATTTTTGATAAAAACGGCGGAAACTTATTTATACTCCTAATAGTTGTAATTTTCTACTCAATAATGTAACTGTTATATAACGAGTGTGTTATACAAGGTGTTGGCGGGTTAAACAACCAAACTTAAAATATAAATTCAGGACTTCAAAACAAACAGAAATTTTTCTCTGGACATATGGCTCACAAACACTTCGTTCAAGAGATTTACTTTTGAAGTTACAGAACTGTAGGAATAAATAATTGAAATATCTTTTGATTTAACGGGAGTGTCCCAGTTGCGCACAGACCCGATTGGACATCACCAATCATAGTAGCCGATGCCTAGAGTATTTCCGTTGGTTGGGTTAGATTGAATTATGTGATTGCTGATGTCCGATCGGGTCTGTGCGCAACTGGGTCTCACCCAATATAACACCATTAGATTTTTTTGTATTGGGGGTACTTTGAAGCAAAAATTGTATGCCTTCAATCATTAAAACGAAGAATTATGCAAGCGTGCGAAGAAATTACGGATGCACAATGTCAGTCAGCCACTTGTTTTGTCATTGATAGATACAACGTTTATTTCCGAGCTGGAGGTCATTATTTTGAACAAAACATTTAATGTAATAACTAATTTTCATTATTGTAAAACGATAAATTTATTATAAATAAGTAAAATTAATTTTTTAATTTTATTATTATTAAAGGCATTCGATTTAATGCGCCTTGAGCATATATTGCTATTTTTGAGTGCGCGAAATTCTAACCCTGTTATTCGTAATCTTTAAACTCAACCCATTTGAAAATTATTATAGCCTCAACATTTTGGTATTAGAATTTTCGTCTTAAAATTTTTTAAAGAACCTGTCATTAAAATATTTATCGTCAGTATTGTTACATTCTATATATGTTACGGTTATTTTGATTAATTCGGGTATTATACATAATGACAGGTGTTGTGCCCCGGTGATGTTTCCGGTGGCACGTCAGTAGATACATCGGGATCGTTTTGGCGCCTTAAGAGTTAGCACTCTTAGGAAATACCGTTTGATAGTTGAAGACAAAACACTTGCTTGTTTCAACGTTAATATAATGTATTTTCTTCAGTATTGCCCTCATTACACTTGTAGTATGATTATATATGTCACTTGTACACTTGCTTTTTCCCGGACGGCCCGATATATATAGGTCGGCTGTTATCTCCGGATTGTGTTACAAGCTCGACGTGTAAGTCACGCACGGCGAGTAACACACCGGACAGCTATTTGTTAGACTCTACCGTCGCTTTCCAATTTTGTCGCGAAATTTATACGGAAATTTGTCGTTTTGTTCGGCCAATCGTGTTCCTGCAGCATGCAGCTCCCACGCTTAGCCGAAATCCGAATACCGGAAAGCGACTCAGCATTAGCTGGCACAGCGCGATGGTGTTTCGGGCCGGAAGCTCGACAGACCATCAGCGTCTTTCGATATTTCTCGCATATGCGGAATTCAAGTCCGCTACGCGTATGCATAGCAATAGGAATCTTAATTTCCTGTTGCTATGCGCTTAATTAACGTAGTTGTACAGGATACAACACAGGTCAATATGCATAATATCTATTAGTTTTGATAAATTTAAATAATAAGAGCAAAAATGTTCAAATTAATCAAAATAATCGGTAATTATACATAATCTTCATGGACAAGCGAAAGATGTGATTAATAGATTGAAAGATTAAAGTACAGAAAAAAATAGGGTAGTCTGTTTTCCATAATCTGAACTTGTTACTTATATGAAAATTGACGGAAATAAACGTCCTCTAATTTTGACAAATTTTTAATATGTAGTACTACAGATAAAAATATGGGACTCGTATTTTTTTATACGTACACTAACGCATTTTTAAGAAGTAAAACACCTTTTTGAAGAAAATCGGTTTTCTTCTTTTAAAGCGTATATCATCAAAACTATAGGAAATAGAAAAAAATGTTCTAATTAAAAATTAAATGGCTTAAAGAGTATTTTATAATAGTAACAAAGAAAAATGAAAAAAAAATTACACATTCCCCCACCACTTAACTTTCTTTTGAAAACTTTTATTGTTTTTATAAGCTAAATTTTTTAATTAGAACATTTTTTTTTATCTCTTACAATTTTGACGGTATACACTTTGGAAAAAAAACAGATTTTCTTCAAAGTAGTTCATCCCTTAAAAGTGAGATTGGGGATGTATAAGAAAATACGTGTCCTTTATTTTTATCTTTACTACAACATGTTAAAGACTCGCCAAAATTGGAGGGGGCTACTTTTGTCCCTTTCCTTGTTAGTACAACGTAACATACATTTAAATATTTTTGGTAATAATACAGTAATAGGAATCATCCTCCGATGACCTTGATCTTGACCTTGTTATTAATGTCATGGCTTTGAATGATCTTCAGCAAGTTTAAGTCGTCACTTCTTGTTTGTTAAAAAGTTATTAACAAAAAAGTTGACAAATTAAATATGTACTTCTTAGGAAAGTTTACTGGGTGGATTCCCGTCCTTTATTGCAATTAATTATGTTGATATTGACTACGTTTTTGTATAAATGGCCATCTAGTCAATTGGAACTTTGTCACTTGTGATAAAGGTAAAGCAGACAACAATTTTTTGCTTTACAACATAACTTTGCGTAAGGGTTTTGGTAATTATTTAGATTAGGGAACCCCACGCCGATGACTTTGATCTTGACATATGTTATAGAGGTAAGGGTTCTGATCAACTTTTTTTTATAAACTAATTGACGTTCTCTTCGAGATATATACTTACATAAAATGACATAATTATAAAATTATATGATATAAGTTTGCGACTTTTCACGCAAAGCCAGGTCCTCCCTACTTCTCTCCCTGCTTAGGAACGAAACCAGATCTGTGATTGTACTGTTTCACACGGGTTTGTGACTTTTTACGCGAAGAAAGATCCACTTCACTACACCTCCCTATGTTTAAGGGCAAAACGAGATCTATGATTGTATTGTTCTACATGGGTTTGTGACTTTCTATGCAAAGTGAGATTTACCCAACCCCGCCTTCCTACGTAGCGCAATGGGCCAGGAAGCAGGCAAAAAATGCGGCGCGAAGGGGCCAAATGCGGCGCGAAGGGGCCCGGGGTTACGGCGGGGGCCGGATGTCCCGGGCTTTACCCCCAAACACCAAGGGAAGAGGCGAGGGGGGGTTGGTGTCCCCTCCCTCCGACCTGAGGCTGACTCGGCCTCGCAGCCCTGCCGGAGGACTCACCGCTAGGGTGCCTCCGGCGCGACGAATCGGCCTTGGCCGACCGGGTCCGGGGGGTTCCGGAAGTATGCTGCACGTGTTCCCGGAGCTCCCCCGTCACGAACCAGGGCAGGACACCTGGAGGGGTTTTAGTGGGTAGGCCCCCGTCGACACGTCGTCGGCGGGGGAGAGCCCCAAATAACCACCAAGCCTCCCCCAGGGCCTGGGGTATGCGGCAACGCATTTCCCCTCTGTTACCAACAAAAAAAAGGGAGGCAGGCAAAAACGGCCAAAAACCAACTTCGGAATTTTAAATTTGTAAAATGGTTATTATAATCTATATAGTTTAAAGGATTTCTTAGCAAAATTTTATTGGAATTGTTTAATTATTGTGGGCTCCATTGTACTCTAAAGTCAAAAATGTGTACGAAATTGTTACTCACTCAAACGATAAAATACTTAAATTAGCTTTCAACAACTCAAATTGTAACTTTTGTTTGTTGATTAAAATAAATATTCAAGATAAAAAGATAAAAATTAAATACAAAAAATGTCAAATATGAACTTATACACCAAATTAAAATGCGCGTGTGTAGATTTTCTTATATTACGCGTGCTGCCGTTTGACCATCCACCAAATATTTATAACATATCAAGGAAATGAAAACGTGAATCTCTTAAGAATTTAATATACTTTAACTTTAATTGGCCCACTTTTGCCCGTTTTTATTCATTACCAAGAAATACAATAATAAACAAGGTTGCACGCGCTCATGATTATACGACGACTACGCGCCGTTCTGTAACACACAGGCACAAGCATAATACGGTGGGCATCGCATCGCAAGAAAGGCTCATTTTTTCGCATCTGTACTATGCTTGTGCCTGTGTGTTGTAGGGCGGCACGTAGTCGTCGTATAATCATTAGCGCGTGCAACCTTGTTTATTATTGTATTTCTTGGTAATGAATGAAAACGGGCAAAAGTGGGCCGATTAAAGTTAAAGTATATTAAATCCTTAAGAGATTCACGTTTTCATTTCTTTAATATGTTGTGAATATTTGATGGATGGTCAAACGGCAGCACGCGTAATATAAAAAAATCTACACACACGCATTTTAATTTGGTGTATAAATTCATATTTGACATTTTTTGTACTTAATTTTTAGCTTTCTATCTCGAATACTTATTTTAATCAACAAACCAAAGTTACAATTTGAGTTGTTAGAAGCTAATTTAAGTATTTCATTGTTTGAGTGAGTAACAATTTCGTACACATTTTTAATTTTAGAGTACAATGGAGCCTACAATAATTAACCAATTCCAATAAAATTTTGCTGAGAAATGCTTTAAACTACACTACTCAAAAAAAAATAGGGAACACTTTCCAGACACCAAAAATTAGGCTATTTTCAAATGACTGTAAATCGGTGAAAAATCATCGTAGATAAAAAATAAAAAAAGCATTTTGAAGCTTGAAGATCGAGCTTTAACGTTCTACCAGCAGATTTTCAAAATTCTTTTAACTTCCTTGTCTTATGCAGTAAAAAAGTACACCTTGTTTTGTTCGTTTCGTATTTTTGACACTTTGCAGATTGACCAACAAATTTTTTTCAAATAATTCAAGTAAAATTTCATAAACTACAACATTTTACCTACAAAATGCTTTTTTAAAAATTTCTCTACGATTTTTTTTAACCGAGTTACGCAACTTTGAAGCTAAACCTGCATTTTTTACAAATGATATCCGTACTCCGTGAAAAATCATCGTAGACAAAAAATCAAAAAACCATTTTAAAGCTCGAAGTTTCAGCTTTAACATGCTATTAACGGTTTTCAAAAATTTTCTCAATTTCTTAGTACTATGCCCCAAAAAGATACACTGTTTTTTCCTTAAAATAACGTATTTTTAACAGCCTGTAGCTCAATAAAAAAATTTTTCTCGACAAATCCAATGCAAGTGCCTCAAAGTATGACATTTTCTCTACAAAATGCTTTTTTTAAAATTTTTTCTACGATTTTTTTTGACCGAGTTACAAGACTTCGAAGATATACATGTTTACAGTACATTTTTCCGAAAAATGACGTCTACCGCCGACATTAGCATTACCCAATGTGCACCACGTGAAGGTTGCCGGTCGGATTTTTGTACATCGTGTGTGTATGTGTGTGTGTGTGTGTGTATGTGTCACAGCAGAGATAAGGAGCCCACAGTTCGTCACTTCTGCAGTATTTAACGACTCCAAACCTTCTTTACTGTGTATGTGTGTGTGTGTGTGTGTGTGTGTGTGTGTGTGTGTGTGTATGTGTGTCACAGCAGAGATAAGGAGCCCACAGTTCGTCACTTCTGCAGTATTTGACGACTCCAAACCCTCTTTACTATGTATGTGTGTATGTGTGTGTGTGTGTGTGTGTGTGTGTGTGTGTGTGTGTGTGTGTATCACAGCAGAGATAAGAACCCCGCAGTTTGTCACTTCTGCAGTATTTAATGACTCTAAACCCTCTCTGCTGTGTGTGTATGCGCTCGCGCGCATGAGAGTTCAATAGTGGGTATTTCCTCCTCTCTGATCAATTACTGCTTGCAAGCGTTCTCGCATATTTATACATCTTGCAATACAATCTTGCGGAATGTTGTGCCAAATTTCCGTTAAAATTTCTCCCAATTTTTCTAAATTTCGCAGCTGTTCCTTGCGACGCCTTAATCGTCGTTCCATTTCATCCCAAATGTGCTCGATTGGATTTAAGTCCGGGCTATTGGTGGGATGATTTAACAGTCTAATTGCGTGTCGTTGAAAAAAACGTCGCGTTATATTCGCCGTATGAGGTCGAGCGTTGTCCTGCATGAAAATAAAGTTCCGACAGGTTCGATTTAATAGCAAAACGTGTGGTCGTAGGAGAATATCGTTGATATAACGAACACACACGAAATACACGCCATTGAACACTCATGCGCGCGCGCGCGCATACACACACAGCAGAGAGGGTTTGGAGTCATTAAATACTGCAAAAGTGACAAACTGCGGGGTCCTTATCTCTGCTGTGATACACACACACACACACACACACACACACACACACACACACACATATACACAGTAAAGAGGGTTTGGAGTCGTTAAATAGTGCAGAAGTGACGAACTGTGGGCTCCTTATCTCTGCTGTGACACATACACACACACTCACTCACACACACACACACACACACACACACACACACACACACACACACACACACGATATGCAAAAATCCGACTGGCAACCTCCACGTGGTGCACATTGGGTAATGCTAATGTCGGCGGTAGACGTCATTTTTCGGAAAAATGTACTGTAAACATGTATATCTTCGAAGTCTTGTAACTCGGTCAAAAAAAATCGTAGAAAAAATTTTAAAAAAAGCATTTTGTAGAGAAAATGTCATACTTTGAGGCACTTGCATTGGATTTGTCGAGAAAAATTTTTTTATTGAGCTACAAGCTGTTAAAAATACGTTATTTTAAGGAAAAAACAGTGTATCTTTTTTGGAGCATAGTACTAAGAAATTGAGAAAATTTTTGAAAACCATTAATAGCATGTTAAAGCTGAAACTTCGAGCTTTAAAATGGTTTTTTGATTTTTTGTCTACGATAATTTTTCACGGAGTACGGATATCATTTGTAAAAAATGCAGGTTTAGCTTCAAAGTTGCGTTTTTCGATCAAAAAAAATCGTAGAGAAATTTTTAAAAAAGCATTTTGTAGGTAAAATGTTGCAGTTTATGAAATTTTACTTGAATTATTTGAAAAAAATTTGTTGGTCGATCTGCAAAGTGTCAAAAATACGAAATTTTAACGAACAAAACAAGGTGTACTTTTTTACTGCATAAGACAAGGAAGTTAAAAGAATTTTGAAAATCTGCTGGTAGAACGTTAAAGCTCGATCTTCAAGCTTCAAAATGCTTTTTTTATTTTTTATCTACGATGATTTTTCACCGATTTACAGTCATTTGAAAATAGCCTAATTTTTGGTGTCTGGAAAGTGTTCCCTATTTTTTTTTGAGTAGTGTATATAGATTATAATAACTATTTTACAAATTTATAATTTTCAGTTGGTTGTTGGCCATTTTTGCTTGCCTCCTGACCCACTGTGCATAGGGACAAAACGAGATTTATGATTGTACTGTCTCACATGGGTATGTGACTTTCCACGCAAAGCGAGGTGTCATATAATAAAAATATTGACATTTTGAAATTGAGTTTTATGTAAGTACATTAAAAATTATGTGAGACCACTGATTAAGGAAAAGTTGATCAGTGCCCTTAGCTCTATAACATATGTCAAAATTAAAATTATCGGTGAGGTGTTTCTTAATCTACTTAATTACTGAAGCCTTTCCTCATTTTTACAAAGTTTACATTTTTAGAAAGTTGTAAACCCATATGGATCAGTACAATTGCAGACCTCGTTTCGTCCCGTAAGCAGATAAGGAGAGAGGTAAACCTTGCTTTGCGTAGAAAGTTGGAAACCCATTTGGAACAGTGTGACTATGCTCCGTTATTGGAAAACACTCTAAGACTGCTGGGAAAATAAAACAGGATTGTTAAAGAGCATATAATCTAATGTAAAATTTGAATTATAATGTTAATACAATTAAGTTTTTATTTCTATCTCGTTATTGTTCCACTTCTTATAAATACAATTCGAATATTCTCGATCGTATTTCTCTCCCGTTAGAGCTTAAGCTAAAACTAAAGCATAATACAGCTTTCAAGGCAAGCAGTGTTTACATTTTTTCTTTTACATTCTATTATCACATGAAATTCACGATTAGGTGATACCCGCCAGAATAGGCCGAATCTGACGATTTCTCCCCTCTCATCCACATATTTGGGAGGCGAAACGATATCCCAACCAATTTAGAGACAGTCTACATTGAGAGATACAAGCGAGTGCAAAAGCAGTTAATCGAAAACTTAGAGAGCATACATTAGTGCATCAATCGAGCGAACACTTTTATCAGTGAAATCGCATTTAATTATTGTACCGCGGAAACTAAAATCTTATTCGCGATATTACTGCTGCGATTAAGCAGTGACGATTTGTTGCCGACCTGACAAGGGGAGGACCCGACAATGATCTTGCTAATTTTAATAAAATTTTATGATGTGTAATAGTCATTCACATCTTTATTGTAGTAAAGCCGTTTGTTGCAAAACTTAGGCATTCTCGAGAAAATGACAATTAAATATTTCCGGCATCTATAAGTACCGTTACAGAAAAACAATTCTCAAGTAAGCGGCGTGGTGTAGGGCATTAGGACCTCGACTATTACGCTTGGGATCCCAGGTTCAATCCCCGCGGATGCGACTTTCTTTTTACCTTATATTTTTTAATTGTTATATATAATTTTTAAACTGTTTTTAATTATTTAATATAAAATTTTATTTTAAAAAATGAAGGAATTTAAAAATGCTTTTTTATTATTAATTAAATTAAAATTTCTCATAAACACAAAAAATATAAATTACAAATATGTTTTTTGTAACGATAATGTAACAACACAACAATAATAAGAAAGCCTTCTTCGGTCGCAGCTAGATCTTAGTGCCTATATTTATTCATGTGATTTTATATACTTCTTCGAATTCAACCAGAATGTGCGCCGAATTTTTTCCGGTCGTAATACAGCATGTCGAATGAGAATTAGTAATATTACGATTTTTATTAAATTAATTAATTTAATATAATAATTGATCCTGATTTGTATCTACATACCCGTTCCCCCTTGAAAAAATTTATTGCAAAAAATAACACCCCACCCAGAGTTCGAACCTGGCACCTTCGGAATCTCCGGTCCTGGCGTCTTACCATCTCGACCACTGGGGCACAGTGATGTTTTTGTGGGGTGTTATTTTTCGCAATGAGTTTTTTCAGGGGGGAATAGGTATATAGATGCAAATCAGCATCAATTATTATATTAAATTAATTAATTTAATAAAAATTGTGATATTATTAATTTTTATTTGACATACTGTGTTACAACCGGAAAAAATTCAGCACACATTCTGGTTAAATTAAAAAAAATATATAAAATCACACAAATAAATATTGGCACTAAGATCTAGCTGCCACCGAAGAAGGCTTTCTTATTATCATTGTGTTGTTACAAAAAATATACTTGCAATAAAAATTTACAATTACTGTTTTACAATTTTAAGCAAGAAGTTTCGTATACAAACTAACATAAAATCTAGAAAAAAAAAACAATAACAAAACCGTTTTACTTGAAGAACGATTTATAGAAACATTTATTTTGACGTTCTTAAAACAACCATTGTAAATTTTTATTGCAAACATATTTTTTTGTATTCATAAGAAATTTTAATGTAATTAATAATAAAAATGCATTTTTTAATCCTTTCATTTTTTTAAAAATAACATTTTATATTAAATACTTAAAAACGGTTTAAAAATTATATATAATAATTAAAAAATATAAATTACAAATATGTTATTGGACCGATAGTGTAACAACACAATAATAGTAAGAAAGTCTTCTTCGGTCGCAGCTAGGTCTTAGTGCTTATATTTATTTGTGTGATTTTATATACTTCTTTGAATTCAACCAGAATGTGCGCCGAATTAATTTTTGGTCGTAACACAGCATGTCAAATAAGAATTAGTAATATCACTATTTATATTAAATTAATTAATTTAATATAATAATTGATGCTGATTTGCATCTATAAACCAATTCCCCTCTAAAAAAACTGTAAGAAATTTATATGAATGTACAAATATTGCAAGAAATATCACTGTGCCCCGGTAGTCGAGGTGGTAAGACACCGGGACCGAAGATTTCGGAGGTGCCAGGTTCGAACCCTGGGTGGGGTGTTATTTTTCGCAATAAATTTCTTACAGTTTTTTCAGGAGGGGAATGGATATATAGATGCAAATCAGCATCAATTATTATATTTAATTAATTAATTTAATATAATAATTGATATAATAATTTAATAGTGATATTACTAATTCTTATTCGACATGTTGTGTTACAACCAAAAATTAATTCGGCGCACATTCTGGTTGAATTTGGAGAAGTATATAAAATCACACAAATAAATATAAGCACTAAGACCTAGCTGCAACCAAAGAAGGCTTTCTTACTGTCATTGTGTTAAAAAATATAATATAAAAAAATTTTTTCCGCGGGAATCAAACCTGAAATCCCAAGCGTACCAGTTAACGTTCTAATGCCCTACGTCACGCTGCTTACTTGAGAATCGTTCTTCTGTAATGGTACTTATAGATGCTGAAAATATATAATCGTCATTTTCTCGAGAATGCCTAAGTTTTGCAACAAACGGCTTTACTACAATAAAGATGTAAGTGAATGTTACACACCCACAAAATTTTATTAAAATTGGAGAGATCATTGTTGGGTCCTTCCCTTGTAAAAAGTGCGCCGATTAATTAATTTAACGACTTTGTGGCATGCGCAAGCACGCGTTTAAAATTCACGCGTGGAGAAATTCAATTGCAATATATCAAGCGGACAAAGTTACATTTTAATAAATTGAGAGCATAGTAAAAATACAACTCATCATTTTGCTTTCTATAATAACGAAAAGTTATTCGCTTCTTTATCACTCCTTGGCTCTCTCTCTCTCTCTTGCTTTACCACGCACGCACGCACGCATGCACACACACACTTTCTCTTTCTTTCTCTCTCTTTCTTTCTCTCTCTTTCTTTCTCGCTCTCTTTCTCTCACTTGAACTCACCTTATCTCGAACACTTTCTATCACTTTCTATCACTTTCAACTCTCGTTGTCTTTCTCATTCAAACGGCATCACAATCCACCTCTCGCATTCATACTATGCGCTCTCTCTGAGCAAGCCTGACGCTCAGTTCAACCAGGCCTGGTTCTCGAACAAGGATGATTTATCAAAATAATTGTTTAGCATGGGAATTATATGTAATAACTGGTCAAGATTAATTCTTTTCTATTAATTATTCTATTAATTCTCTTCTATTAACCAAATAAATTCGGAATTATTCATATTGATCGGTTATTATGTATAATAACCAATTATTCAAATTAACCGTAACATATATATTGTATTTCTCAATGCTAAATGGTCATTTTAATAAATAACCTTATTTTATTTTTCTAGTAATCTTAGGATGTTTTTCAACAACGAAACATATTGAAACACTGTTCCACATGGGTTTTCAACTTTCCACACAAAGCGATGTTTATCACTCTCCTCCTGCTCTGCTTACGAGGCAAAATGAGGTCTGCAATTGTGCTGTTTCATATAAATTTATAACTTTTTAAAAATAAAAAGTTTGTGAAAATTAGAAAAAGCCCCGCTAATTATTTAGATTAAAGGACACCTCGCCGATAACCTTGGCATATATTATACAGGTGAAGGTATTAATCAACTTTTCCTTATAAATTAATTGGCGGTCTCGTATAATTTTCAAAGTATACTCACATAGAACTTATTTTTAAATTTCATAACTTTTATTATACAACACCTTGCTTTGCGTGGAAAATTGCAAACACATGTGGAATAGTACAATTATAGATCTCGTTTTCCTCCTCAGCAGGAAAAGAGGTGGGATGGACCTTGCTTCATGTGGAAAGTCGCAAACTCATGTGAAACAGTACAATCGTAGACGTCGTTTACGTAGTCTTTGAGCAGTGCTACGGGGAGATGGGGTAAACCTGGCTTCATGTGAAAAGTCATAAACCTGTTACATAACGAAAATTATGAAATTTGAAAATGAATATTATGTCAGTATATCTCGCAGATTATACAAAATCGTTGATTAATTTATAGGAAAAAGTTGATTAGGTCTCACCTTTATAACATATGTCAAGGTTAAAGTCATCGGAGGATGGTTCCTATGACCGTATAAATACCAAAAGTATTTAAATGTATGGTAACTTGTATTAATTGTAACAACTGTGAAAAACAGACTGTTCAATTTTTTTTGTAAAAATATTTTTAATTTTTTAAACTATGAATTACATTATCTATAGGTATAATGACCGGTTATTTTAATTAATTAAAAAATTTTTTTATTATTTAAATTTTCCAAAACAAATGGGCATTATACATATTGACCGATTATTATACATAACGTTCAAATTAATCAAATTAACCGTAATATATATATATATATATATATATATATATATATATATATATATATATATGTATGTATATATGTATATATATATATATATGTATACGAGGTGTGTTCAAAAAGTATCGCGAATTTTGAATTTTCGCGGGTTACGTATATTCGAATTTCGATCTTTTTGTGGCGTTATGTTGGTACTCATGTCTCTCACTTATGCCGACAAGCTCGGCCATTTTGAATGTTCACTTAATTGTTGACAGCTGCTTTGCTTGCACGTGTTTTGGATCGTCTTCGATTTTTACCTATTCAAAAAAATGGATCAAAGAACCTGTATCAAATTTTGTGTGAAAAACGAAATTAAGTGCGCGGATGCATTCCGAATGTTGACTGTGGCATACGGAGAAGCTACCTTGGACCGAAGCAACGTTTATCGGTGGTACAAAATGTTCTCAGAAGGCCGAGAAGATGTGAACGACGAAGAGCGTGCCGGACGCCCGAGCACTTCAACAACAGACGAAAAAATTAATGAAGTGGAGAAAATGGTATTGGCCAATCGTCGAATCACCGTTAGAGAAGTTGCTGAGGACCTAAACATATCGATTGGCTCGTGCCATTCGATTTTTATCAATGATTTGGGCATGAGACGGGTCGCCGCGAAATTCGTACCAAAATTGCTCAATTGCGACCAAAAACAGCATCGCATGAACATTGCTAATGAGATGTTGGACTCTGTCCGCGACGACCCAAATTTGCTCCAGAGGGTCATAACTGGTGACGAATCGTGGGTTTATGGTTATGACGTGGAAACCAAAGCTCAATCATCTCAATGGAAGCTGCCGCACGAACCAAGACCGAAATAAGCGCGCCAAGTTCGGTCGAATGTGAAAGTTTTGCTGACAGTTTTCTTCGATTGCAGGGGCGTGGTGCATCATGAGTTCTTGCCACAGGGTAGAACGGTCAATAAGGAATATTACCTGCAAGTTATGCGCAATTTGCGCGAAGCAATCCGCCAGAAACGCCCGGATTTGTGGAAGAACAAAAATTGGCTTTTGCACCACGATAACGCCCCTGCTCACACATCGTTGCTTGTGCGCGACTTTTTGGCCAAAAACAACACATTAATGATGCCGCAGCCACCGTATTCCCCAGATCTGGCCCCCTGTGACTTTTTCTTGTTCCCTAAACTGAAGAGGCTCATGAAAGGACGACGTTACGCTACGCTTGACGAGATAAAGACGGCATCGAAGGAGGAGCTGAACAAGATAAAAAAAAAATGATTTTTTGAAGTGCTTCGAAGATTGGAAAAACCGTTGGCACAAGTGTATAATATCTCATGGGGATTACTTTGAAGGGGACAAAATAGATATTCATGAATAAATAAATAATTTTTGAAAAAACACAAAATTCGCGATACTTTTTGAGCACACCTCGTATATGTATATATATATATATATATATATATATATTGTTGTGCCCGTTCGGTCGAGTTTGAGAAGCTGGCCGAAGGAAGATCTATCGATCGGGAAAAAAGAAGCGCGGCCGGCTTTTGTTCTTTGGTTTTTCGGGACGCGGAGCTGTCAAGCGACATTTAAAATAATTCCACTATCAATTAATTGTATATAACCAATTAATTAAAGTCAGTGTTCTTTTATAAAAGAGAGTGTTCAATTATTTCGTGCTGTGTGTTCGTGTGAGTGTTTTTGCGTGCTCGTCTCGTCGAGCATAACATTTTGGAGGCTCGTCCGATTTCGAACCACATAATGGACATCTCGGAAGATGTTACGGCAGCGTCTCCTGCGAGAGCGGAGAAACGTCCTCTTCGTAAGGGAATGCGTCCCCGAACACCTGCAAAACCTCGACTCTCCGCCGAAGCAAGTTCTCTTCGGGCGGTCGTCGTGGAGTTGCGTCAGTTTCGTGCTGAGAGACAAAGGCAGCGGCAGCGTGAGGAGGAAATGCAGGCACTGCTCCAGGAATGCGACGAGAGACTTCAGCGTCTAGAGGAGCGGCTGCAACATTTTTCAGGCCAGTCGTTGCCTTTTTCTGTTTGTTCTCCGACCGCGGAGATTCCTCGGGATTCCGGAAACGCGGGCATCAATTTTAAATTAAAGCCGGATATTTTCGACGGGAGTGTTCCGCTGCGCGAATATTATACACAATTTGAATTGATTGCACAAGCGAGTAACTGGGAAGATTCTACGAAAGCGGTCGCGTTAGCCTCGAGTTTGCGGGGGAAAGCGCGTTCAGTTTTAGACGGAATAACGGAATTAGAAAATTTAAGTTATGGAGAAATTAAATCAAAACTTGAATTACGTTTTGGAGAGGGTCATTTATCTCAAACTTTTTACGCTCAATTTACGAATCGTAAACAAAAATTTGGAAAAGATTTGGCTTCGTTGGGAGCTGATTTAGAACGATTATCGCGTTTGGTTTATCCGGAGTGTCCTCAAGAAGTGCGCGACAAAATTGCTTGTGCTCAATTTATTATTGCAGTTTCTGACGGATTTTTGAGACGCACTCTTCAACTAGAAAGAATTTCTTCCTTGCGTTCTGCAATTGAGAGAGCGAAAATGATTAAGGCTATTCAGGAGAGTAGTTTTTCTCGCATTTCCTTGAATAAGGATGGTGGAAGGAGAAAATTTTATCCTAGAGAACAAATGAGAGAAGGAAACGGAAAGGAAGGAATTTCTTCACAAGATTCTAAACAAAAAAATTTTAATAAGTGGAAGGCCGACAAAGAATGTTGGCAGTGTGGTGCAAAGGGACACTATAGATCAGAATGTCCTGCGGTTTCTTCTTTAACAAAGGGAAACTAGGTTTGGTCGAGCTTAGCGGGGTCGACTCGATTATTCGAAGAGAGACCCCAACATTTTCGGAAATTAAAAATTGTAGAAAAATTAAGTTAAAAGATTATTTTTGTTATCCTGGTTTTATTGATGGGCAGGATTGTATTTTTAAGATTGATACAGGGTCAGACGTCTATATATTAAATAAAAAATTTGTATCACCTTATATTGAAGATGTTAGTGTGAATTCTTTACAATTAAGATATCCCACTGGAGAGAAAGTTCCTATAATTTCTAAAAAGAAAGTTAAGATTGTTTTAGGAGATCATAGCTTAGAATTTCCGGTCTTTATTGCAGAAATCGAAGAGATTGTATTCTTGGAGCTGATTTTCTTTGTAAGTTAAATTTAGAAGGAGTTTTTGATTTAAATTTTTGTTCTCCGAAATGTAAGGAGATACAAAAAAACCTTTGTGCTCGAATTAGTAGAGGTGCAGTTCCAGATTTTCTTGAGGATCTTTTTCTTAGGATTTCTGAGAATTTGGATAATTCTCAAAAGAAACTTTTTGCGGAATTTCTTTCGGAATTTCAGGACGTCTTCTCAGGAGAAATCGTTGCTGGAAATTGTAAAATTATTGAACATTCTATTCAAACAGAAAATTGTTCTCCTATTAAGCAAGTTCCTCGTCGAGTTCCTTTACAAATGAGGGAAGAGGTGGAAAAGATCATCGAAGAAATGAGGCAACAAGGTGTTATCGAAGAATCAAATAGTCCTTGGACCTCTCCTGCAGTTTTAGTTAAGAAAAAAGATGGTTCAATTAGATTTTGTGTAGACTACAGAAAGTTAAATAATGTGACGCTTAAGGACTCCTACCCAATTCCCAGGATAGATGATTTAATGGATCGTTTCTCAGGAAATTCTTGGTTTTCTACTCTGGATCTCAAGAGTGGTTATTGCCAAGTTAAAATTCGTCCTGAGGATCGAGAGAAAACTGCTTTTTCGATTGGAAAAGGGTTATGGCAGTTTACAGTTATGCCTTTTGGACTTTGCAATGCACCGGCTACCTTTGAACGTCTTATGGAAAAAGTTTTTCAGCAGCTACTTTTCAAAATCTGCATGGTTTATCTCGATGATGTCATCATTTTCGGAAAATCTTTTGAGGAGATGTTAATCAATATGAAAAAGGTCTTTTTGTCTTTACGAGCAGCAAATCTTAAACTTAATCCTAAAAAATGTACTTTCTTCGGGAAAGAGGTTAAATATTTGGGTCATGTCGTTTCAGAGAAGGGAATCACCACTGATCCTGAGAAAATTGTTGCAGTTAGGGATTGGCCGATTCCTAAAAATAAAAAACAAATCCGAAGCTTCTTAGGCTTTTGCTCATATTATCGAAAGTTTGTGAGGGGATTTTCCCTTATTGCTAAACCTTTATTTGTCTTAACTGAAAATTTGAGTAAATTCAGATGGGATAATGCCTGCCAAGAAGCTTTTGAGTTGTTAAAAAAATTTTTAACTACTTCGCCAATATTATCATTTCCCACTGAGGAAGGAAGGTTTATTTTAGATACAGATGCTTCGGGGATGCTATTCATGGAATAGAGGCGGTCTTATCTCAAAATCAGGGAGGAGTAGAAAAAGTGATAGCTTATTTTAGTAAGGTGTTGAGTAAGTCTGAAAGAAACTATTGTGTAACTCGGCGTGAATTATTGGCAATTATAGAGTCAATAAAATCTTTTCATCATTATTTGTACGGACAAGATTTTCTTATAAGAACAGATCATGCTTCTTTAAGTTGGTTACTTTCTTTTAAGAACGTTGAGGGACAGTTGGCCCGTTGATTAGAACATCTTCAAGAATATAATTTTATAGTAGAACATCGAAAAGGAAAGTTACATGGGAACGCTGATGCCTTGTCAAGGCGCCCTTGTGCTGAAAAAGGCTGTAATTATTGCTCTAAAGTTGATCTAAAAGAGAAAAATTCTTCAGTAGAATTAGTAGGACGAATTGTTTTTGGGGAGAATAATCTTGAAAATTGGAAAAATTTTCAGAAAAACGATCCTTTGTTGTTTATTTTCTTGCTAGGAAAAGAGTTTGAAAGGCGGCCGACTCGTCAGGAAATTGCCTCTGAAGACAAAAGTTCTAAAGTTTATTGGTCTATTTGGGATTCTCTCATTATTAAAGATGGAGTGTTGTTTAGAAAATGGGAATCTTCAGATTCTAAACGTCAAATTCTTCAAATTATTGTTCCTCGGAATCAGGTACAGCGTGTTTTAGAGGAAGCTCACGATTCTCCTTCTGATGGTCATTTCGGTGTTAATAAAACTTTAAATAAAATTTGAAAAAGATTTTATTGGGCGACTTGTAAGCAAGATGTGGAACACTGGTGTAGAACTTGTGTTGTTTGTTTATCGAGGAAAGGTCTTTCCGATAAAGGAAAATCAGCATTGCAAATTTATAATTCTGGTTTACTCTTTGAAAGAATCCAGATGGATATTTTAGGTCCACTTCCCCAATCTTCTTCAGGAAATAAATATCTCTTAGTTATTATTGATTGTTTCACAAAATGAGTAGAGGCATTTCCATTAAAAAATTTCAAAACAAAAACTGTTGCCGAAGTTTTTGTGAGTCAAATAATTTCTTGTTTTGGTATTCCTTCGGAACTACATACTGATCAGGGGAGAAATTTTGATTCACGAATGTTTTCAGAATTGGCACGTTTACTTGGAATAAAAAAGACCAGGACTACTCCTCTTCATCCGTAGTCTAATGGTCAAGTGGAACGTCAACATCAAACTTTGTTGGATTATTTAGCAAAATTATTACAAAAAATCAAAAAGATTGGGATCGATGGATTCCAATGAGTCTTTTAGCGTATAGGTCTTCAAGGCATGAGGCCACTGGTTTAACCCCTGCGAAAATGAATTTGGTAGGGAATTGAGACTGCCTTTAGATTTACTTCGTGGAAAACTTCCTGGTTCCGATTCAGTTAATTCTAGGGGAGATTATGTTTCGAAATTAAGAGAAAAACTTTCTCAGATTTATATCGAAGTTAGACAACGTTTAAATGTTAGGTCTCAAAAAATGAAAGAGGTTTATGATCGTAAAGCTCGCTCTATTCACTTTGAGTCTGGTCAGAAAGTTTGGTTTCACAATCCGTAGGAAATAGGTAGGAAAATAGGTAGGTCTCCTAAACTGCAGGGTAGTTGGGAAGGACCGTTTGAAATTGTTGAAAGGTTAAATGATGTAGTTTATCATATACGGAAATCGTCTAGGCATAAAAATAAAGTGGTACACTTAGATAGGTTGGCTTCATTTCAAGAGAGATAAATTTTCTTTAGGAAAAAATACTCTTAGCTTACTTAAATTCCTTATTTTATAAAATTGTTTTCTCGCATATATTTTTGTTTTCTTTAAGGCAAAGAGTCCTGTTCAGACGATTGCTGGGAGCCGTTTCTTTTTGGGTGATTGAAGATGAACTGAAATTATAAGGACAATTCTTCTGGTTGTTTAAATAAAAAAAAGAAGACTGCCTCGCCCCAGGTTTTTGAGGTGTGGTTTTCCCTGTGGGACTGAGGGCAAATGCCGAGGCAGGAGCTTGGTGAGTCTTTCAAGACGTTGGGTCCACGGTAGATACCCCCACCTTGCTCGAAGTTTTTTTTTAAGAAAGAAGATTCCTCAGAAGAATTTTTCAGGGAGAATTTCTCTGAAGAGGTTGTTCTTCGAGAAAGGAGGATTTCTTCTGTGATTAAGAGTTCCAGGATGTTGTTTGGATCCAAGGAAGAGTGGCTCGGAATCTTGAAGCACCAGCTCAAGAAGGAGAGCAGTAACGCTTAAATGGTTCCTGGAGACAGAATATCCGGAAATATAAGAAGACTTCATGCTTGTCGGGACGACAAGCTTTTAAAAAAGGGGGGCAGTGTTGTGCCCGTTCGGTCGAGTTTGAGAAGCTGGCCGAAGGAAGATCTATCGATCGGGAAAAAAGAAGCGCGGCCGGCTTTTGTTCTTTGGTTTTTCGGGACGCGGAGCTGTCAAGCGACATTTAAAATAATTCCGCTATCAATTAATTGTATATAGCCAATTAAATAAAGTCAGTGTTCTTTTATAAAAGAGAGTGTTCAATTATTTCGTGCTGTGTGTTCGTGTGAGTGTTTTTGCGTGCTCGTCTCGTCGAGCATAACAATATATATATATTTAGTTATGTGGGTATATGTAACATACTTACTCTTATTATAGTAAAAGTTTGAACAAGCTAGTGATTATTATTATGTATATACTAAGCGTTATATTGTGAATGGTGCCCAGTTATGATATTATTAAATAACCCGAAGGGGTCCTCCAGACTTTGAACGGTGCCCTAACGTCCTCTATAATCCGGGGCCCTCTGGGCGGAAGGCTTATAATGCCTGATTTTTGCGCGGTTACCCTGAGTGGCAGCGGCCTGGTAGGCGCCCGAGTCGGCACGAAATCGGGGGATGCCTTGGCCGGGTTACCCCTCGGGTTCCTGTCTGCTCTAGAACCCTTGGCCGAGTTCGCTTGCGGGACAACTACGTCGTCCAGAAAGGGGGGCGGGGATCCAGCTGAGCTGTCCACCAAGTTGTTGGCAACCTCCTGAGTGTAAGATGATCCGTAGCCCAGAGCCTCGTCCACTTCTCTTGGGGAAGGCAAGGGGCTAAGCCGCGGAGGCGAGAAAAATGAAGGGTCAAACTCTCCAGTTGCGTGAAGTTCCCGGATTATTTTACGGAAGAACCGTTTTCGTCCGCCCGCGTAGGCGCGGTGTGCCCTTCTTCGGCCCATAGTTTCTTGAAGAGGCGCATGATCGTATGAATATGATGGATTGCCACGCAGATGTATAGTATGAATGAGTAAATGACTTCCGGAAGAAATAATTTTAAAGCGTTAGCGATAGAGAGAGGTCAGTGCGAGTGATCTACAAATTTTAGTGAGACAAATTATTAATGATTGAAAACCAAATGGCAAAGAGAAAAACGAGTATGTGTTGAGAGAGACGAATTCGCTGGGTCGAATGGACACCCGTTAGAACGCTTTTTTGAAGGCGGATATTATTTAGGAAAAGATTTTGAATCACCGGGTAGAGAGACGGTGAATGCATTGAAGAGTCGCGCTAGCAAGTCTTCTTCGGCGCTGCGGGAGAGGGAGAGAGAGGGAAGACGTCGAAGAGTTGCTTTTGCGAGTTTTCTCCGACGCTCGGATGAAAGGGAGGGAGACTGAGAAACGAGTGAGGCCACACACAAGCTAATGCTAGGTGTGGTTCAACCCTCTGAATCTCTGGTGGGAAGGAGAGAGAAGGAAAGAGGCAATTCGACCGGGGTCACCCCGAAGACCAACGTCTTTGTCAGGAGTGAGACCCACCCGTCGCTGAGATCGTACCTAGAGGTCTGCACGTTGGCGGTCGCCGATGGCAGCGATTCTCGCTCGACCAACAAGACTGATCTGATCTTCGAGCTCCGATTTCGCTCCTTATACAGGGTGTCCCATTTAACTTGAGACAACTAAATATTTCGAAAAATAAGCATTGTACGAAAAAATGTCCCAAATAAACTTTTAACATTATCAAGGGGGACGTCTGCCTGTGTAAAAATTAACCCACCCCCACCGCCCCTTAGGGGTGGGGCGGGTGTCAATTTTGAAATTTCAAGTGGGAACCCCCATTTTTTATTGCAGATTCGGATTCCTTGGAAAAAAATACGTAAGTTTTGTCCGAGACATTTTTTCGAATCGTGATAGATGTAATCAGTAAAAATTAGTTTTTGCCATTTTCTCTCACCATCGGGGTGCTTTTATTTCGGTGAGTCCCCTCGCCTCTCACCATCGGGGTACTTTATTTCGGTGAGTCCCCTCGCCTCTCACCATCGGGGTGCTTTATTTCGGTGAGTCCCCTCGCCTCTCACTATTCAATTACAATAAATGCTCGAAATGATGACCTTCCATTTCGATGGAACACCCTGTATATATACCCTATGATCAGAAAGTACCGGGAATTTTTTATTTAAAAGTACCGCGCATGCGGGAACCGGTTTATTTTTTTTTCTTATGTTGGTACGACCTTAAGACGCACATCTGTCAGGTTTTAGTGCCATCCGATCATTAGTGTCTGCCTGGCGTTTGTTTACATCAGTCAACTTTTTTCATTTTGCCGCATTTTACCATGAATAATTTTGTTGAACAAAGAGTTTGTTTGAAATTTTGTGTTGCGAACGAAATTTCGTGTGCCGATGCACTGAAAATGTTGCAAAAAGCATTTTGCGAATCTGCTCTATCAAAAACAAGAGCATACGAGTGGTATAAAGACTTTAAAAGTGGTCGTACAGTGGTGGAAGATTTCCCTCGTTCCGGACGTCCATCGACGTCGAACACCGATAAAAACGTGAAGAAAGTGAAAGAAATGGTGCTTGAAAATCGTCATACCAGCTTAAGAGAGATGTCTAGTGAACTTGGCATTGCATATGGAACGGCACAGCATATTGTGGTTGATGTTTTGGGTATGGAAATGTGGGCCGACAATTCTTAGATTTTGCATGATGATAACGCACCATCGCACCGAGCCCGAATTGTACTGAATTATTTGATCAAACATCAAGTAAATACCATCAAGCAAGCACCGTATTCACCTGATATGGCCCCGTGCGACTTTTTTTTGTTCCCCAAGTTGGAGTTGCCACTTCGTGGAAAGAGATTTCAGTCGATCGAGGAGATCAAAGAGAATGCGACGAGGGAACTAAAGGCCATCCCTTCGTCGGCCTACCAGGGATGCATGGAGGACTGGGTCAAGCGTTGGCACATGTGTGTTGCTTCAGATGGATCATATTTTGAAGGAGATAAAATAAATTTGCCTGAAATTTAACTCTATTTTGTTTTATTTAAAAATTCCCGGTACTTTCTGATCATAGGGTATATATATATATATAGAGACAGGGTGTCTCAGACTAATGTATAAAAACTATTACGATGAGGTAGAAGAGTTCGAGATAAATCAAAAAGTCTAAAACGTAGCCTAAAGTCGGGCCGCGGTCCTACGGCTCAGGCGAGCAACCGCTTTTCTCTCCGCGCGATCTTATTCGTCTGACTTTAATATCTTATTACTAAAAAATTATTGAAAATATCGCAAAATGGTATTAGACTTTTGATTTATCTCGATCTCTTCTACCTCATCGTGATAATCTTTATACATTAATCTGGGACACCCTGTATAATGCTGTGTTTTACAATATCACGTACTCTTCTAGTTATATATTTCACACATTAAAACTACAGAACAGAGTATAAACAGAGCCGAATGTTGCGAACGCCACGTAGTGGCTCGATAGTAGACATATATATTATAGAAAATATAGGAGAATTTCAGAGGGCTTCTGCGGTCACAGTCAAGTTAGGGCATGCAAAGAAGACACCTATCTCAATTCAGATTGGGTTATATAACAACTTTTTACATATCGTTTATTATTTAAATATAGCGTTTAGATTTCGATTTATGATGTAAATTAGTTCATTGATGATATTATATGGTATTACAGCGCGCACTAATGAAATATCTTTTTGGTACTACAGTACCAGTATTAGTAGTTTATAATAAAGCATAATTAAAGAAGAAATATAACATACCGATTACAGTTTTGAAGCTCGTTCGAGGTTCGAAATCCAATAAGGACGACACTGCTGCTGGATGACGTAATAAAATTTTAGGTGCTATCACGACTAAAGGTTTTCGATAATCCCTCATCATCTATAAATTCATAAGGTATTTGAATCTTACTTAAATATTCACTTAGAGTTTTTATAAGTGATCCCACCGATTATATTGAATTTTTAGTATTTTTAGTAATATTATTTCTTTTTTATTTAAAATTACAACTATTTAAGTTAGGAAGTTCTTTGAATAGCAATATAAAGATACTGTCACTTGGATTTTATTTTTTAAAAGTAGTACAACAGTTATATATTTCAAAAAACAATATATTCTCTTTGTAATTGGCGCAATTAAAAGATTTCATACATTTTTTTAAAGATACATATTTATCGTAGGTTGAATTAGGTTATACAATTTAATGATATTATTCTTTTGAGGATGTACATCCCACTTCAGTTGGAATAGGAAGATTTCAATGGGAATCACTTAGAATAGAAAAACTTTTTAACGGGAATACAAAGATAGTATTACGTAGGGCCTACAAAAATAAATTATAAATTCTAAAACAACATGAAATAAAAAATATTTTAATTTCTTAGAATAATTGCATCAGAAATTAAAATTTTTTTAATTTTCTCATAATTAATTTTGTCGTAATTTTTCATAAAATTTTTTACAATTTGTTCAAAAAAATTTTATAATTTTTTTGACAGTATATTATTTTTAATTATAGAATGATTGCTTTCTCTTAAATATTTATAAATACTCATAAAATACAATGCAAGTAATATAAATATATGAGTTTTTCTACAATTTTTTCCCACATTTATCAGATTTTTTTTTACATACATCATGTTTTTTTTAATATTTTATCATACATATTATTTTATACGTTCTCTGGAGTTCTCATACAATATACTTCATAATTAAGATTTTTTTGTTTAAAAAAATTATACTAAATACATGTATAATTTTAATTCAATGTTTTTTTATTGTACTAATGTCACACATATTTGTATCCAACATAATCACAGATAGTTTAGCTTTGATTGCATTTCTGCATTAAACTTCACCAAAAAGATCTGTTAATTATTTTTAAAAGAAGTTGATGTTCTATAGTTCTATGATCATCATTAAGATAACCTCTTTGCAATGTTAATACAGTATCTTTTATACTGAATAGTCTTTCTACATTTGCACTACTTGAGAGTACAGTATTATATTTAATAAAAAGTGATTTAACTTTTGGATAATTATTTATACCTTAATATTAGAACAATTAATTTGTTCCGGACTCTCAAAATTGAAATACAATTAATGAGTGAAAACTAGGCTAATGAGAGTTAGTGCGGGTCAAAGAACGTAATCACAAGTATCGATATTGAATCATTTATTCAATTCAAAATTACAAAACGAACGTTTTGACTCGCTTTGGAATCATCTTCAGCGTAAAAAACAATAGTACAGGCAATAGAAATAGAACCCGTTATTAATTATCGAAAACGGGAAGCATCCAAGTCGCCAACGGTTTGACAAATCCGTGGTGGCATTTTTAACCATGAAAGTATCGCAAGAGATGACACTTAACTGTATAACTGTTGTATAATTATTTTGAATCTCGAAAAATTATTTTAATTGAGACTATATATTCTCGTCGTCGTGTCGCAAAAAGTAACACTTCAATATATAATTGTCAAATAATTATTTTAGATGTCGAAAACTTATTTTAGTTGCGACTGTATGTACTCGGATCCCCATTCGAGCTGATGACGACTAATGAAGCTTGAGATAAGTTTCGTCTGTAGAAATTAATTTCTCTTGACGAAGTAAGCACGCAAACGTTACTCGTTTCACACCAACACGTGCTCACGGTTTCGAGTTCGAATGCGTACTAACTGCCCGGAATATTACATCCTACCTAAACGTTACGCAGAAGGTCAAGCGGTTGAAAATAAATCACGGAAAATTCAAATGCATAAGTACCAAAAATATATAGAATAAATTGAATATTACGGTGAGTTGAATATTACAAAAAAAAAATAGTTAACCTAGTATTATTTTGATGGATTAAATCAATTATAATTTACTCAATAACGAGAGATACGCATAATGCAAATATTCGGTGTCTGTTTGTAAGTTGAGACTTTTATCTTGTAAATGAATATGTAACTTTTTGGAAATTAACCGCCTGCCCAAGTAGTGCTCATTATCTAAAATTTTGATGTTCTCTCAACTAAATTTGTGATTACAAATAAGTCTGTGTTGGACTTTCGTTTTCTGAGCGACAGCGTGTAGAAGTGAATGAGATAGAGGCAATTTTTAAAAAGAGGCAGTGAGCGAGTGGAAGTGTCGAAGGAGGGAGTGAAGTCTGTTGGGAGGTGGAGTAGCAGGAAGCGATAGGTGGAGTGTGTGGAGTGAGCGAATGGTGAAGGGCTGATTGAGATAGATAGATCGGAAGTGTGCAAGAAGCTCAGAGGTTAGGAGGAGTAAAATAGGCAAGCGGGAAAGGGCGGTAAAAGGAGAGAAGGCAAAGTACGCGCGAGTGTGCGCGAGCGGCCGCGGAGCACGGCGATATAGAGAGGAGACCGAGTGGTGAGAGCGAGTAAAAGCGCGTTTGCACGAGCATAGAGTAACGGACAAATAGAATAGGCGCAGGCCAGCGACAGCAGGAAAAATGGAAGAAAGCAATTTGGAAGAGACAGAGAAGCAGCTACTGGAAGGTATAAAAGGAGGGAAAGCGTGGGAAATGAAAAGTAAGAGTAGAGAGCAAAGCAGAAGTTTGAGAGTGTTGGATTTATGGAAAAGGAAAAGGGAAGTAGTGGAAGGAGTGAAGAGTGTAAGAATGAGGGAGGGGAGGAGAAAAAAGAGCAATTATTTAAAAGAAACAAGAAAATATTAAGATTACCGCCGATAAAGGGGGGAGCAGGAAAGGGAAGGGAGGAGGCCTCGATGATGGGAGTATTGAAGGAGTGGATGGAGGAGAGTAACATAAAATGGGGAAGGATGGAGGAGAGCCTAGAAGGAATAGTGAGAGAGTTGGAAGGGATGAGGAAAAGGGAGGAGATGTGGAGGGAGGAAAGGGTTAGGATGGAGAAAAGGATACGGGAGTTGGAGAAGAAATAGGAGAGAGGGCTGAAGATAGAGGGAGGGGGAAAGGGGTTAAGGGTTCTAGAGGAAAGAATTAATAGGTTGAAAGGGAAAAGAAAGGGAAGAGAGGATGTGGGAGAAAGTAGGGGAATGGAGGAAAGAATAAAGAAAGTAGAGTTGATGTGAACAGAAGGGAGAGACAGGAAAGAAGAAGGAATGTAGTGGTAAAGGGATGAGCAGGTGAGCAGTCAAATAAGGAAAATATTCAAAAAGATAAGAGCAGAAGTAGATGTGGAGGAAGTTAGGCTAATTAAGACGGGAAGAGAGAAATGAGGGGGGGGATAGCAGTTGTGAGCCTGAAATTAGAGGAGGACAAAAAAGAGATTATGAGGAAAAAGAAAAGACTGAGGGGGGAAAAAATTTGGATTGAGGAGGATCTAACGTGGAAGGAGAGGCAGACTAAATGGAAGATAAAGGAGGTAGCCAGAGCAGAGGAGAGGAAAGGGGCGAAGGTATTCATAGGGAATAATAAAGTTATGATTTATGGGAAGTGGTGGTTCTGGGATGAGGAGGAGGAGAAGCTGAAAGATGGAATAGGTAAGGGTCGAGAGAGTGGAGCGAGAGAGGGATAGGGGGAAGGAGGAGTGAGGGGATAGACGAAAGGAGACAGGGGGAAGAAAGGGTGGAGAAAGAAACAGACGGACGAAGAGGAAAGGGCGGGGAAGGTGGGATGATGAGAAGGAAGGAGGAGACAAGGAATGTTGCGGTAAGAAAGGGGCAATGCAGCGAGCAAAGTAAAAAGGGGGAGGGAGAGCTGAAAAAAGTGGTGTTTTGGAATATAGCAGGAGCTAAGGGAAAGGACAGGGACTTTTGGAGTGGAATTAGGAAATGGGATGTGGTAATATTAGTGGAAACATAACTAAAGAAAAAGGGGTGAATAAAGAAAAAGGGATGAATAGAATAAAGAACAAGTTGCCAAGCGAATTTAGATGAGAAATGCAACCGGCTAGGAAAAAAAACAAGAAAGGAAGAGCAATGGGGGAAATTCTAGTGAAAGTGAGGAAGGGGATGGAGGTGATAGAAGAGGGGATAATATCAAAGATGGTTAAAATAAGGGGAGAGACATAGAGAGTAATAGGGGTTTATATTAATAGAGATCTGGAAAAGTAATGGGAGAAAATTAAGAGCTGTGTAGAGGATAAGGGCGGGAGAGTTAGAACGATTCTGGAGGGGGGGGGGTTTAATGCAAAGACGAGAGAGCTGGGAAGGAAAGGATGAAAGAGGAGACAAGGAAGGGAAGAAATCGGAAGATAAAAAGGTGAATGAGGAAAGAAGATTTTTATTAGAAAGATTAGAGGAAGTGAGTGGTTTATCTTCAATGGATGCGGAAAGGGGGACACAGAAGGAAGATGGACGTACGCAGGGGCGCGAGGGGAATCAGTATTAGATTACGCAATAGGAGACGGGGAAGTGTGGGACAGAGCGGTAAAAGTGGAGGTAGGGAACAAAGTGGATTTAGACCACTTTCCGATTGTGGTATTGATTAGGGATGGAGAAGAGGGCATGAGGCGTAGAATTACAAGGAAGAAATGGAAATGGACAGAGAGCGAAAAGGAATTGTTTAGGAAAAAGATAGAGAAAGTGTGGGAAAGAAAGATGGTGGAGGGAAGGAAAAGCTCGGAGATACTAAAGGAGGAAATACAAGGGATACTGCAGAAGGGGCAGGAAAGAGAGGAGGAAAAAAAAGCAAGGGGATAGTGAGATGCAGAATGTAGTAAGAAGTAAGAATAAGAAGAGAGTTGAGAAAGTGGAGGAAGGGGAAAGTCGGGGAGATAGGTATAGGGAGGTAAAGAGAGAATATAATAGTTTATGTGAAAGGAAAAAAAAAGGAGAGAAAGAAGAATGTAGGGATGGCCAAAAAAGCAAAGACAGAGGAGGAAGTGTGGATGGTGGTGAATAAGGAAAGGAAAATAAGAAAGAAGATTGATGGAGGCATTAAAATAGAAGAATATTTAGGTAGAATATTTTCGGCGGGTCCCGATAGCGCACATCCCGATAGCACACAAACTACTCACAATGGCAGATGCCTAGAGATTTTCCGTAAGTTGGGTTAGATAAGTTAAGATGATTGGTTGGTGAGCTATCGGGATGTGCGCTATCGGAACCCTCCCGAATATTTTAAGGAGCTGTTAGAAGGAGTAAAGGGGAAAGTGATGAAGGGTGTGAGATTGAATAGAGGAGAGGATACGGAGATGGAAATTAGTCAAAAAGAATTAGGCAAGGCATTGGAAAAGTTGAAGATCGGCAAGCCCGTGGAAGAAAATGGGATACCGGTGGAGGTCTGGAAATATGGAGGGGAGAGGTTGGAAAGATATATATAAGAAATGTGCAATAAGATCTGGAGCGGGGAGGAATGGATTAAGGAGTGGAGTGAGGGAACGATAGTGCCGATAAGAAAGAAGGAAGAGGGAAGCAAAGTGGGAGATTATAGGGGGGTAACGATAACACAATCGCTGTATAAGGTATATGCCACGATACTAGGGAGGAGATTAGAGAGGAAAATAGAGGAGGAATAGATAATACCTCAGAATCAGACGAGATTCAGAAGGGGTATGGGTACAGTGGACAACATCTTTGTGCTGAATTAGCTAGTTAACAGGCAATTAAGTAGGGAAAAAGGGAAAATGGTAGTATTCTTTGTGGACTTAAAGGCGGCCTTTGACTCAGTGGACAAAGAAGTGTTGAAAGAGGTGATGATAGAGAGGGGTGTTAGAGAGGGATTAGTAGTCAGATGCTTGGACTTGATGAGGAAAACGAGAAACAGGGTAGGGGTGGGAGAAGAGGTAAGTGACATTTTCTGGACGAGCAGAGGAATGAGGCAAGGCTGTTCACTGAGTCCAGGGTTATTTAACATCTTAACAGCGGACTTGGAAGAGCACATGAGAAAAGAAAGATGGGAAGGGATGAGATTAAAAGGAAAAAAGGTGTATTCGTTGGCATACGCGGATGATATTGTCTCCGCCGAAGACGGGCCTGCGATACGGTTCACTCGCGCACTTTTATTCACACACGCACTAAGAAATTAGTCGACTCGTTTATAAAAGAATTCTTCTTTAATTTGAAACGTGTCGTAAGATTAAAACTTGATCCAGAACGAACCAACAGAAACAGAAACACAACGATCTCCGATTGTCAAACAACGCAGCTCCGTTCACGCCCCGGATCTTCAAAATACCGGGCGTAACACTGTTTTCCTTCTTCAAAGTTGTCCCGACAACTAACTCTGAGGGTTTTAGAAAAGGTCTTCATTTTGTGTCTTGTGTGCTTGTCATTTTGTTTTTTCGACAAGGGGGGGAAATAGACTTTCCAAGGACCTCTACCCCGGGTCACTTCCACGAGTTACCGAGCGTCGCCAGCGTCACTCCCAAACCAACACCTTTCCGAGAGAAAATCTTAGACTTTCTTCTGCTCCATCCTCAGCTTTTGCCACAAGTAACTGAGCGTCGTCCTCCGCGATTCAGACTAAAATGACGATTTCTTTCTCTACTCTGGGCTCCTGCCACAGGTTACCAAGCGTCGTCCGCGTCTGCATCACCATCCGCTCGACGACTTTCTGCTCTACCTTGGGCTCCTACCACAAGTTACCGAGCGTCGTCTACTTCTAAAATCATTATTCACTTGACGATCTCCTGGGCCTCTCACCAAGGCCTCTGCTATGGAAAGCTAACCAAACCTACACACCGTTTGCTGCAAATCCATTCCTTTGAGCTAAGCCAAAAAATTCTAATAAAAAAAGAATTGAAATACATTCTCAGTTTTCGAAAAAAGAACAATTCCCCAAACCCGTTCACCAAGGCGTGGACTTCCAGGGAAACACGACTTTCTGCTTTACCTCAGGCTCCTGTCACGAGTTACCAAGCGTCGCCCGTGTCATTCCCAATCTAATGCCCTCCAGGAAGAAAAAGGAACGAGAGAACGTCTCCCTCCCCTCCTGAGACAAATTTCAATTTTGAAAAGATGTCCTAAACCTAAAACCTAAAACCGTAACTCTCTCCCATATTCTCTATTTTAAATTACAAAACCTAAATTGAAACATTCTCTACATTTTTATTTTTCCCTTTCTGAGAAAAACCGTTTTCTTGAATAGTTTTAATTGTTTTCGCCCTCTCAATTGTAAAATGCAAGGAAGTAATTCCCTCAAGTTGAAGCATACTCCTTATATTATTATCATAAAGAGCTGAAACAAATTGCGCACACGCAATTTTATCGCGAACTGCAAAAGAACATTCCGGGTATGCTAAATGAGAGTCTTTCCAAATCTGAGTCAAAGGTAGCAATGACTTCCCCAAATTTTTGTTTTCTATTAGTGAATTAAGTATAGAAAGTGTGGGAAATACAATTTTCTCCAAACCGTAATTCTAATTTCGATTTCAATTCTTCAAATTCTAATTTTCCAATTTCTTGTACACATTCTAAAACAGAACGCGCTTTACCTCTTAAACAAGATACCAGAACAACTGTTTTCGCACGCTTATCCCAATTATTTGCACAAGCACTAAAATTAAATTGCCAACAGAATTCGCGAAGCGGGACACTACCGTCGTAGACATCCGGCTTTAATTTAAAACCCAATTGTTCTTTTAAGAGTGTACGCGCATTAGAAATATTTGCACTTTCAGCTACGTTACGCGGATTATTATCGGGAAGACTTAGCTGTGCTTTGAGAAGCATTTTGTTGACGTAACAATGCCGAAATCTCCTCCTGTCGTTGAAACTGCAGCGCGCGCTTCTTGCGTAACTGTCTTAACTCTTCTATCGCCGTCTGGAAAAGCGTCTCCGTACTCAATGTCTTACTCGGAATTAACAGCCCAGATATCTGCTTGACGACATCCTCTGTCGTTCGTTCGACGGCATCTTTCGAAGATCGCACGCATAAACGCTTGTCGTCTCTCAGAGACCGTTCAGCCAACGCAGTAGAGCGCGTGCACATACCTTTTCGTGGACTTCGTTGAATAAAAGCCATGGCTCATTGCTATTCCTTGCCCGTCTGATCAAATCGGACGAGTCCCCAAATGATGCGTCCGCCAAAGACAGGCCTGCAATACGGTTTACTCGCGCACTTTTATTCACACACGCACTAAGAAATTAGTCGACTCGTTTATAAAAGAATTCTTCTTTAATTCAAAACGTGTCATAAGATCTAAACTTAATCCAGAATGAACGAACAGAAACAGAAACATAACGATCGCTGATCGTCAAACAACGCAGCTCTGTTCACGCGCCGAACCTCCAACCGGGCGTAACAATATAGTGCTGTTAGCGCAGGAGGAGGAAGGCATAAAAGCAATAATAGCAAGACTGGAAAGGTATGTAAAAGACAAGGGATTGGTAGTAAACGTAGAGAAATAAAAAATGATGAGGTTTGGAAAGAAAGGGCAAAGAAGAAAGAAAATTAATTGGAGATGGGAAGGGAGGTGTATCGAAGAAGTGAAGAAATTTAATTATCTAGAATTTATGTTCCAAAGAAATGGCAGACAGGACGAGCAGGTAAGGGATAGGGCAAGGAGGGGAATGGCAGTGATGGGGCAAGTGTAAGAAATAGGGAAAAGAAGGTTTGGAAGGGGATTGGGGGAAAAGACCTGTTCGACGCGTTAGTATGGACAGTGATGGCTTATGGGGTGGAGATCTGGGGATGGAAGGAAAAAGAGAGGATGCTCTTTTGTTCCAATCTTTGTCTCTTTGTTTGCCCTACATATGTGGCATCGCAATTATTGCAAAAAATCTTCTAAACGACATTGCTACTGCAATCACTCTCCGTTTTGTCTTCATGTGTTTTGATAAAATTATTAATTTTGTAGCCAATTATAAATGTGTTTTTGATAAAGATGCTGTTCTTTCAGAAATATTTTGAATGTAAGGGACGACAAGGAATTTCTTTGTATTCTCATCATTTTTTTGTCTGGTCTTGATTATTTTTGTCTTTGATAGTGATGGGTGCAAGTTTTGTATTTAATAGATTTTTTATTCTTATTCCAATATATTTGAAGATAAATTGGAACAGTTTATAGTATAGTGGATAGAGCGCTATTATTATGTCACCTCACTTTTCAACAAAAAAATTTGGAATTAATTATCAAACTACTTTTAAAAAATAATCTTTTAGAATTTATTTTCAAATATATTAGAATAAGAATAAAAAATCTATTAAATACAAAATTTGCATCCATCACTATTAAAAACAAAAATCATCAAGACCAGACAAAAAAAGATGACAACACAAAGAAATTCCTTGTCGTCCCTTACAAAATATTTCTAAATGAACAGCATCTTTATTAGATAAAAACACATTTACAATTGGCTACAAAATTAACAATTTTATCAAGGTGCACAAAGACAAAACGGAGAGTGATTGCAGTAGCAATGTCGTTTACAAGATTTTTTGCAATAATTGCGATGTCACATATGTAGGGCAGACGAAGAGACAGTTAAAACTAGAACAAAAGAGCATATTAATAATATTAAACTTGACCCTTAAAAACATTCAGTTATAACAAACCATAGAATATTCTTTGACCACTTCTTTAATTGGAAGGAAATAAAAATTCTTGACACTGAAGAAAATTCCCATAAAAGATTAATTTCGGAAATAATACATATAAAACAACAAACAAACTAACTAAACTCACAGAATGATACAGAACTTCTTTATGATCCCTATTTTTGTTTACTTGACTTGTTCAAAGACAACACGGATATACATTACTAATTTTTGCTCAACGGTTCTGCCTCACTTGTGCTCCGTCTGTCTCGGCAATAAGATCGTCGACGATGGCAAACGATCATATAATTATTATTTGAATATCTTTTCAAGTAAGCTTTTTAATGTTTTTATGGTCAAAAAAAAATTTTGTATAGTTCATGTAAAACAATAACTCCATCATCAATATACAGATAACAGACGTGATTAATACTACGCTTGTCAAATAAATTTACATGTAAAGCCGCGAGTGATTTCGTGAATTTCATCATGTAAGAAAAAATTGTGCTGTTGGATTATGACTCTCTTCATTCCACTAAAGAAGGGACGGATTAACAATATTTGCACACACATGCATACACGCAAATTTACATTCGATGCACGAGATTGCCCGTTTGCCATAAAAATTCACAGACTGTATGCGATACATGCGACAATTTCACATAGTTTAAGAAAAATTTGTTATTTTTAGATATTTAAAATAGAAGCAAAAAAATTTTTTTGTAAAAATGACTGAATTGTATTATAATTTGAATTGAATCTTATATGCTGATAAAGACTAAGTAGAGCCAAAACGTTCTTATATAATTGTTTATTATTTTATTGTAAAAATCAAAATCTTGAATTATATTATTTATTTAATTTGGTTCGTTAATCTGACTGTCTATTATTATATTATGTGTTTAATCACAATACGAGCGTCTCTCTAAGCTTTTTATTATTTATTTTATTTATTTAGATGTAATAATGTATTATGCTTCAAACTACAAGTCTTACAAGTCTCACAGTTGAAAGACATTGTGCAGCAGCGTGACTACTAGTTTTGAGACACGCCTTTTTATTTTTTCAATTCTACATGGTACAGACAATTTTAAAAATGATGGACAAAAATAAATAAATAAAGTGACCTTTGTCATAAAAACTTCATGTGTGGCTTATGGATGCTGCACAACTGATAGCTGATCTACAAGATGTTAGTTGATTCGTTTTTGCATTTAAATTCAATGCATTTTCTTTAATAATAATTGAGTCTAACGTTTGACATGTTTTTAATAGAAATTCTAAGAACTGATCAATTTTAGGCAATTCATCTGAACATAACGTATCTTCCTAATCCCGAAATGTTGTGGGATCAATTTTATTCCCCAAAATATAAATAATCAAATCATCCCAGCTATCAACTGGACATTTTAACGATTCTAATGCATTTATGTGTTTTGTCGTAATATTTACTAAATTTCTGAGTTCAGAATGATTCTCCTTTTTAATGCTAGGAACTTCAAGAATTGCTTGTATATGCGTCTGGACAATGACACGAATCCGATCGTATCACTCTGATAATATGCGCTATACAACTGCAAAATTCTCGCCAAATCCAATGACTCGATTGCGTTAGCCGCTTCGCTTGCTAATAATGTGCGCAAATATTGAAATTTCTCTACATCAGTTGACGTATTATTTTCGGAAATCATGCTTGTGAACATTTGAAAAAAGGGGGTCCATTCTGAATATTTTCCCGAAAATATTGGCAAGTTTAAAGGAGGAAGTTTAATATGAGATATTTCTTGTGACGGCTGTTGATTAGTATTAACATTTGCATTTGTTGTTGTACTTAAACCCCTTAAAATTTATTTATTAAACTGCACATTCAAGTCATTGCGTCAAAATATGTTGCTTTGAACGTATTTTGCTCTCTTTCCGCAATTTCCTCCATCAACTTGATTTTACACTGAATCTCATCATATTTATTCCAAGAATTCTCTAATTTGTCTTTTCTAAGCTGTAGTTGTACATACGTCGCTTGATTCATTTCTTTAATTGACTCAACATAATTTTTTATGCGCGTGCATACCGCCTTTATTGACCTTTGCTTTGCTTTTAACGAATTAAGATTCATTTTGTTAAATGCGACGTGACATTGAGTAATGAATTGACAATTGCTACTTATGATAAATCTGACTATTTACAGTTGTAGTGAATTGTACTCTTACATTAATCTCTATTGTTATAAGAATGAAGCAATTTCTACGTGTTGTCCGTCGTGACTGCTATCTTTACTTCATGACTTATTAATGCCGTACATTGTGCCTTTGTACCTCTCGCTTGAAGAAATTGCTGCTACTCGTTCCTTGCTGCAACCGATAATGTATTCTTTGAAATGTTGTACGACAAGTCGCTCTTCCTTTCTCTCTTTTTCCCAATCTCGATGCTGTATTGTTACTGCTAATTGCAGTTGTTTGATATTTCGTATCCTCCTCGCAAGTACAGGTTATGCACCTTCCCAACACGCTCGGACATGCATCCGAATGTGCGTGCCGTCGAAATATTGACGCCTTGCACTGCCTCTTTGAATTATTACGATGACCTCGTGTAAATGAATAATCTTTGTTTGCCGTACCAATATTCACGTGAAATCATGTCGGGATATGTATTCCCGCTTGCTTATTTGGTCTAAGATGAACGAGGTAGATTAATAACGGTAAATTTGTTACAATAGCAGTTCACATTTATTGTAATCTGTAATTATACTTTTGCTGTTACAAACTGCTCAATGTGAAGTGTGGTAAATCTCGAGGAGAAGAGACCGATCGCCCGTGGCGCGAGTGCATGTTGCTACTAACCATCGCGAAGAGAGATGAATGGATCCAAAAGGTAACGATAGCGCCTAGTAACAAAACTACATGGAGCCATGGAGCCATAAACGGCAATTTAAATTAAACAGAATATCTTACACCATTGTTACTAATAAATATGGTACATATTTATGTCCTAATATAATATTGTAGTTTATATAGATTTAATTGTTTGCAATTTTGAGAAAAACGGTACAGAGGTAATTGCTAAACATAACTATTGTATATTTTCAAAACGTCTGCAATAGTGATGCAATTGAACAACAGTTAGAAAGACCTTAACACATAATTATTACCACAGTCATATTTATATTAAATAATTCCATATTTAAGTTAGTCTAATATAACAATTGACAGATATGACTCCCCTTCATGCTATTGCTGCAACCGATTTATCAATTTACAACAAATAAAAGTTATGAACGTAATTCGTTAAAATGTTGGAAAGTGTCTAATTTTATTTTAAATGCTTTTAACAATTTAATGTTAATTTTAATGTGAATATGTAGTTATGTTTAACAATTATCTTTAAACCGTTTTTCTAAAAGTTACAAACGATTGAACCTGTCTATATCAAGAGTATAAATATGTATTTATTAGTAACAATGGGTTAATGTGGGGACATATATTTTGGCGGGAATTATACGTATGGGCTATTATAGGGACACATTTTAGCGGGAACTATCTTAACACATTCATAATTATAACCATAGTCATATTTATAATAAATTAACCCATTCTTGCTGATAACTTCATGTTTTTGAAATAGATCGTACAAGTTCGATGGTTTTTTGTTTTGAAAAAAAAACAATATAGACATAATTGTTAAATATAATTATATTTTCAAGACATAAATGTCTGTAACATTGATGCAACTGAACAAGAGTAGAAGGTATTTAAAACTTTAGGTATGTTTAGCAATTATCTCTAAACTCTAATTTCGAAAATCACGAAATTGACTATAATATAATGCAATGAAAAATATTGAATGGTAAGGAAGTACCGCTTCTCTTAAATTAGGGAACTAACGATACTCTAATATTGTATCTTTCATTGCATATTCTTGTAGCTTATCTCGAGACCTTTCCAAAACACTATAAGAAAGTTTATTTTTGTTAAGTACTTTCCGAGTTATAACGCTTGAAATTTACAGTACACTGTAGCTTTCAAGCCTCACAACTCGGAAAGTATTCATGTTTTGAAAAGGTCTCGAGATAAGCTGCAAGAATATGTAATGAAAGATACAATATTGGAGTATTGGTAGTTTCCTAATTAAAGAGTAGCGGTACTTTCTTATACAATAAAAAGTAGGCAGTCCTATTTAAAAAATTGAAGATGTTCTTCATACAACTATACAAGGTCAAATTAATGACACCATTTTATGACCCCCTCGAAACCATATAACTTTTGTCTGAAACATTTTCTTGTAAAATACAAGGAAACGGAAATATTTGGGATGATAGATTAAAATAGGACACCCGTACAGTTATCAGCAACAATTGGTTAATATGGGGACATATGTTGGCGGGATTTGTACGTATGGACTATTTTAGGGACATATTTTGGCAGGAACTATCTTAACACATGCATAATTATAACCATAGTCATATTTATAATAAATAATTCCATATTTAAGTCAGTCTAATATAACAGTTGACAGGTGTGACTCTCTTGCATGCTATTCTTGCAACCAAGTTATCAATTTACAACAAATGAAAGTGATGAACGTAATTTGTTTCTAAAATGCTAGAAAGTGTCTAATTTTATTTTTGATGTTTTTAACAGTGTTAATTTTAAAGTAAACATATAGTTATATTTAACAATTATCTTTAAACCATTTTTCTCAAAACTACAAACAATTGAACATATATATTCTATTTTGAGGGCATAAATATGTATTTATTAGTAACAATGGGTTAATGTGGGGACATTATAATGACAGGCTCTTATAAAGACATATTTTGGCGGAAACTACCTTAACACATTCATAATTATAACTATAGTCATATTTATAATAAATAATTCCATATTTAAGTCAATCTAACGTAACTGTTGATAAGTGTGACTTCCCTGCATGCTATTGTTACAACCGAGTTATCAATTTACAACAAATGAAAGTTATGAACGTAGTTCTTTTTTTGAAATGCTGAAAATGTCTAATTTTATTTCCAAAGCTTCTAACAATGTTAGTTTTAAAATAAACGTATATATTTCTAATATATGTGTTAAAATAGTTTTCACCAAAATATGTCCCCATTAATATGGGTTAATACCTATTGTTGCTGATAACTATATACGTTTTTGTAATATACTTTGCGTCATTATATGCTTATTGTTTAATGGACATAAGGTGTTGAATAATGTCAGATGGAATAATGTACCAATTGTGTATTTCTCTAATTTCTAGAGAAATTCATGGTTGGTACATTGTAAGAACGTGTGTGGTAATAAAACAAACCTTTGCTAATAAAATTACACACATAATATTTAGATTTTCCCGTTCTTTTTGCTCCTTTATTAATGTATAATATTTAATTTTTCTTCTTCTTATAGGGATAATAGTTAATAAATATAAATACTTTTTATAAAAATAGAAATTATTTCCTTTATTATTGTTCTAGTTGTGAGAATAAAGAAAGCAAGAGTAAAGTTAGAAAAACGTGACTGTTACATTTTATGCACATGTGCTAACATTTGAACTCCTATGTCTTCAAAATGTACCAAAGATAAAACAGTAGTAACATGTATTTGGTTTATTATGAGAACTTACCTTTCGGCAGACATTTTGTTCTCAAAAATTGCCAACTGTGAAAAGTGTAATTTTAAGGACAGTCCTCAAAATATACCAAAGTTAAAAAAAATAATGAGGATGGTCTTCAAAAATACTAAATGTCTTCAAATTATACCTAAACTGTGCGTGCGTGCGTGCGTGCGTGCGTGCGTGTGCGTATGCGTGTGCGTGTGCGTGTGCGTGTGCGTGTGCGTGTGCGTGTGCGTGTGCGTGTGCGTGTGCGTGTGCGTGTGCGTGTGCGTGTGCGCGTGCGCCCGCGCGCGCGCGCGCGTGTGTGTAGGGTGTGTAGGGTCCCAAAATTTGCGCATTCGGAGTGCAAGACGTGATACTTTATGATAAAAAAAAAACAACTTTTTTTTGTAGTAAAATTGCATGCGACAAATAGTTTTTGCAGGAGAGCACGTTAAAGTAAACAAATAAGCGTTCCTGGTTCTGCGGCGCTCAGGGCCGTCGCGCGCGCTTCTTACTCACTTGTACTTACAATTAGTCGTTGGCTAGTGGTTGTAAGTAATATCTTAAGATGCTGATACGATTCTGTTACTATTACTAATTTTATGTAATAATTATAACATTAAAAAATTAATAATTTTTAACAAGTTCTTTGTTTTTTTTTTTAATCTTTATTTTCGGATGAACCTACGAAATCAGATAACTTTTTATTTATTTCTTACGTAAGAAATAAAATCAATATTTAATTTATTAACTTTTCATATTTTAAGCAATATGGAAGAGATTAACGGTCGACATTCATTGATTCTACATTCTTAAAATGTTCTAACTAATTATAACAGAATCGTATCAGCATCTTAAAACATTATTTACAACTACTAGCTAACGACTAGGTACAACTGAGTGAGGAGCGAGCGCGCCGGCTCTGAGCGCCGCAGAGTCAAGAACGTTTATTCGTTAACTTTAACGTGTTCTCCTGCAAAAACTACTTGTTGCACGCAATTTTACTAAAGAAAAAAGTTGTTTTTTTTTATCGTAAAGTATCACGTCTTGTACTCTAAATGCGCAAATTTTGGGACATCCTATATATTGTGACGGTGCAACTTGTGCTCGTTGTTTGTTACAAGGGCCGTATGGCCTAACCGCAAAGCGCGACACGGATGCTGCGTCCTTCCGGCTCTGGAGCAGGCGCGTCTCCCTTGGCGCGATCGTTTAAGAGTGCGTGTGTGATCGTCTCTGTATGCTGTCCCTGCGTTCGTTATTAATTTCCGAATAAGCAACAGATCGGTCAGAAGAAGAGCTGGTGACTACGAAAAGCCACTTTGTAATAATTGAACGTCTTGTCCACTCGGAGGGAAGCGAGAATCTAGAACCGTTACCGAGGGATTTACGAAGCACCCCAAGACGCGGAGGCTCATAGGCAGAGGAGACGCAGAGTTACTCTACGGACAGCCGGGGGAAAGCCGCAATAAGGACGGCCGTGCGGAAATCATATAGAGTCACGGGCCTGAGGCGGAGGCCATCCCCAAGACGAAGGATTCGGCCACTCGAAATCAGTTCCCGGAGGCACTGACGACCTGCACGATTGCCGATTTTGAGCCTCGCGCGCTAGAGATGTCATAGGCGCAGAGCAGTAACGCAATACGCATCTTGCCAAGACCTAGCCGCCTGATAACGATCAATGCGGAAGCGGCAGCGGCAATAAGTGCAACTCCGCGGGGCTCCTGCAGAATCGAGGATCGATACTTACTTGTTCTGTGAGCGTGCCCGGGGCTGGAGCAATTATAAAGAAGACAACAACCGATTCCGAGGACGCAGAGAAAAGAAGTTCCGTGCCGCGCTGCATCCGAAGGGTGAGACGAGCGTCGTCGACACATTGTAAAGTCATTGATTTCACGATCGAATGCGGGTGATGCTGCGACGAGCTAATTAAAATAATGTTCTTCCGTAATCATTTTGCATTTGCGTATAGTATTGTAAAGTCTGTTAGAGTCACAATTTCTGCCGCCGCGACGTCGCCCGCCCAATCCCGCCGTTTGACGTAATTTTCACTTTTCCGGTATTCGCCCCTGTGTTGCTACAGCCAAGCCATTGTTGTATCGTAAATTCGTGTGATTATACGTGTGAGTTTCGTGTTTCCGGGTGGAATTTTGCACAGTAGCGGTAATACTTGTAAGAAAATCAACAAATCCTTCGTCTAGCGAGTACATGAGTTATCTTGCGATACTTATCTTTGACGTGTGCACTTTCTTTCACGGAGGCCGTGTCGCCGGAATTATTGAATTTTTTCGCGTGTCATTGTCGCACGGCATCGCTCGATAATTTAGCCGCTCCGCGTAACACCTCGCGATTTTGTGACGCATACCGCACACCAGCGAACCGCGTACGAAATCTTGTATCTTTCACTAATACGAGAATCTCGAAATATACGTTGTTACTTTTTTATTGTTAATTCTCGTCTAATTATTATGTGATTTTTCCTCGCTCTCTTACTCACTACCTGCCTACACCAACTCCTCCGTGCCTCTACCGACTTAGCGGGAGTTGCCGGCTTGCCGTACCGTCAACGTTCACGATGATTAATGTCGATAATCGCGTGTAAGAATTAGCGATTAAAGAAGAGTGGCACGTTCTCTCATGCCTGGCGCCCAATCCTATCGCGTAGATAATTGTGAAAGAAACAATTGTCGCGAAGTAGAGTTACACCGTGAACGAACGGCGAAAAGTTGTGTCATGCACGTAAAAGCCTCATCACAATATATATACATTGAACATTACATTTCATAGAGTTTTTATTCTCATTTATACTTCTCGTTGCACAGCGCTAGTCAATGCACTTTTGACATATGTAAATCAAAATTTTAATTAAAAGTTTTACCAATAAAAAGAAGGTAGCCGATTCAACATTTTATAATTAGAAACTTATTGTTAGTAATCTACAGCAGTTAGTAATTTACAGTAATCTCACAGGTAAGCACAAAGAATGTTAGAATCACAACAATATTCTAATAAAAAATAATCAATTGCAGCATGATTAGTCAAAAAATTTATTTATTGATGGGTGTTATAATAATTTTGCTCATTTGTTTGATTAATTTTATATCAATCACTGGGATTATGTTTTTTTATTTTTAATGAGTTTTCGCTTTCCATGAAGCTTATTGTAACAGACTTTACACCTGAATAACTCATAAAATAATACTCCATGTGCGAATAGATGGCTTAAAAGTTATTTCTAGTGCCGGATTCTCGCTAATAAACCTGTTCTTCCTTCCATGATCTTCCTGGTTTGAAATTTTACATTTTTGAGCGAGCACGCATATCATTTTCACAGGTATGAGTCATTCTTAACATTGTTGTGATTCTAACATTCTTTGTGCTTATTTGTGAGGAAATGTTTGTTGATTACTAAGTTTTTAATCATAAAATGTTGAATCAGCTACCTTCCTTTTACTGCTCAAATTTTTAATTAAAATTTTGATTTATATACATATGTCAAAGTAAAAAGCACTGTGAAATGTAATCGAATTGAAACACTACAAAACGCGTGATATTAGTATAAAATTACTTTTTCAAAAAAAAGGGTAAAAATGGCGCCAAGTGTGTAGGTGTACCCCTTAAATCTTTGTTTTTTTTTTTACAAAACCCAAGTAGTATTATCTTTGTACATTCATTGAAAAAATTTTCTATTCTAACCCATGTGGTATTCTCTTTAATTTCTATACAAAATCTAAGTGGTTCTATCTCTGTATTCTCATTGAAAACTGATAATGCAATCGTGGAATGAGCGAAGCGATATGAGTTATTGAAAATACTTGTCTTTATTTGTGCGTTACAAGAGAGAAGGTGGCTTATGCCATGGAGTGTGTAGATGTATGTATGACAAAAAACGAGTGTTAAGGGGGCGTACAATATGCGCAAGAACTGCTTGGTTGCCAGGAATCAGAAGGCGCGAGATTTTGCGGCGCAAACTTCTTTAAAAAATCTTCCTATTCCTAACCCAAGTGGTATTTACTTAAAAATAAATATTTTAAGTAAAATTTAATTTAATAAATTTAAATAAATTTAATTTAACCTAAATATATTTCTTTTCAAAAAATGTATGAAATCTTTAAATTGCGCCAATTATAAAGATAATATATTGCTGTTTGAAATAACTGCTGTACTACTTTTAACAAATAAAATGCAAGTGATAACATTTCCATTTTTTTAATAAAACCCAAGTGGCGGTATTTTTAATTCCTTTTAAATAAAACTCAAGTGATACTATCTACGTATTTCTATTAAAAAGTTTTTCTGTTCTAACTTAAGTGGATATACTTAATTTTAAAAAGTTTCAATGGAATATATAACATTTTATCTCAAAGAATTAAAGAGGAAACAGAAATGAAAAAGTTTTATTAAAATAAACAATTTTTAAACTACACAAACTTGGCGCTGCTAAATAAGAAAAGTAATAAAAACATACAATCAAGTGGTTTTTTTATTATTTACCTTTTTATTTGGCTATACACATTTCGAGTTATATAAAGTTAAAACAATATTATAGAATTTTATTAATATGGTTGTTTAAGCAAAATATTTATATCGAAATATTTCTTTGATAAATCGATTGTTATTCTAGAGAGCGGTGTCTAGAAACATTAGAGACATCATTTTATGTTTGTTATTTAATGTTAAACAGGGATAAACTGATATTTTTAATGAATTTCTAATGGTATTTCTAAAGTTTCTGAACGCAGGAAAATCCTAAATCAGAAAAATTCTAAACAATGGAAAATTCAAAATATATAATTTTGTAACAAGGTACTCTGTATTTTTTTTAAACTAAACTAATGTTTTAAAATTATTTTTATAGATAGTCATATTATAACCACTTTTTTCTTCCATCGATTATGCGTGCATTAGATTTTTATAAATTATGTCTTAAATAATAAATATGTCATTACTTTGAGTCTAGAATCTGTCATACAACAACTTTGACGAGTGTAATCGTTCAAGTTTCAATAGAAAATATTAATTATAAACAAAATTATTCAATAAAACAAAAATTGGTGCTATATGATTCTCTTCTTTTCTACCACCTTTTATTTATAATCTTTTAAACCTGTTTCAGACGGCATGTCAAATGTGTATCAATTTTAGCTAATTCGTCCTGTCATGTGTATAGTATATTTCATGTTGTTATAAACTAAAACAATATTGCAAAGGTCACTTCAATAACCTTTTGGCGTAGCATTGGTAGTTATGTTGGTATACATTGATCATGTTGTTTACATCCAGTTTTAGAAAGCTTTTTGATAATGTTTTCAGTGTAGACACAAGGCAGTCGAAAAATTTTAAACCATGATTTCTCGTTAAGGCAATGCTGGGATGACGGTGAAATTTACTCGACGTCGGTACTGCAGATTGCTGCAGATTTTTCTTTGATAGATTGAGGGTCGTGTGTAAGGCAAAGAGTAAAGAGAATAGACTAGCTATTTGTCAAATGCACTCATTTATCCTTGTTTTTCGACTTTAGCACCTCTAATGCAAGATTTCTCAACTACCATGAACACAATTTCTGCTCTTCCATCAGTTCCACGTGCAAATTATATAAATAATTTTCAGACACTATATTTCTGGTACTACATCTTCTAGGATCATTTTGCAAGCGCCGTATTATTCTTTTAGTTAATTCACACTTTGCTAACTACTTATTTTATACACACAATGTCTAAAACTTTTATATGGGACACATATTGTCACTGCTGAAGCCGATAATTAAACTATAATTTTTTAATCTTTCGTTAAACTATAATTTTTTAAACTTTCGTTTTTTGTATTAAATTATAGTTAGCAAAGTATGTTTTTGTCACTACTTTAATTGTGGAGACGGGTTTTAAAATCTAAAGCCAATTAAGAAATATGAGTATCCAAAAATAAGCATGTATAAAGACCAACATCGTCTTAAGTATTGCATACGGAAAAAAATTGGTTTATCGTGAAATTAGGGAGAGTCTAATATATTAAAAATTCAATAAAATCGGTGGGATTACTTATAGATCCTTCCTGAGTTACTCTACATCACAATAATTAAATTTTTTTATCAAAAGATCAGAAAGGAGTTTTTTTTAGAACCTATGAAATAAAAATGAACTTTTTAATACGGCTATTAACTTATTTAGGTGCCGTTATTTAATCCTTAAACACACTGATCCTGTAAAATACGAAAACACATTTTTGGGTCTGAGAGACTTTTTTAATTTTGAGAAGCTATAACTTTGATTACAATCAATATTTTTCAACATTTTTTTTTTTTAATGAAAGTTTAGAATCTCAGAGTGTGACTGCACAATTGGCATTGCCGAAAAATAATTTATTGTGAAGTTATAAAGGAAAAACCATTAAGCAAAAATGAGAAATTGGTCAAAAATTCACTTTCCCTTCAAAAAATAATATCTTTACAACAAAAAACTTTTAAGGACTTTCAAATACGGCGTTTTAAAGCTAAAAAGTCACACTTTCAAAATAAAATTTGGCAAAGTCATTGCTTTTAAAAAGTATAATTATGTAACATGGAGAATATGAGGTATTTTTGGGGATCTAAAAATTCACTTAAAAAATAAATCATATCTTTACAACAAAAAACTTTTAAAAACTTTACAATACGGCGTTTTAAAGCTAAAGATTCATACTTTCAAACAAAAAATTATATCATAGTCATTTCTATTAAAAAATGTATTTATGTAATAAGACGAATATGAGGAATTTTGATTAAATCGTGTCTAAAATTGAAAATTGATGTGTTTCATGATATATTTCGGAAAAACTCCTTTTTCTACAGCATTTTATAGTATTCCAACTTTAGACAGAGTATATGCGAGTAACATCCGCGAATCGACCTGTTCGAACGTATTTTGTCCAGCTTTTTTATGTAAAATGCTCGCAAGAAAGGCTTGCACACTATATGGGTTGCATTGACCCTAACAAAATTTTGCTGCCGTGCCGTTCAAATTTTAGTTGACCAAAGAAGTTGATCAACCATATCAATCGAAAGAGGAGATTTCAAACTTTTTTTACGTCTTGGTTCGAACCTCCTATTTCATTCCGTCTTCATATAGCAAGCGTTCGAAACTTTATATGGAGTCTCTCAGACCCACTTACGTATTTAAGGGTTAAAACTTCTGTAGTAACATGCGCTTGAGAAAATTGTTAATATTAAAGTTCAATTTTGCTTTCTTGAATTATTTATTCATATATACGATTTATATGATTAATTATAAATAGAATTTTTATGTAATACATTTAACTTTAGAATAAATGTTATATAATCAAGCTAACAATAACAGATTTCGGTCAGTATTCATAATCCGTTCTTAAGATTTTAGTCTCTTTCAAGATCGTTGTAAGAATAGTCTTAAGGTGCTAATACAGCTCTGTGATTCTTTTATGACAGCTTAAAATTAAAATGATCTTAAATATAAGAATGAACTATAATTAGAGCATGCTATCAATTTTTGATGCCAAAAAGGCAAATTGCACACATACACTATAATATACGAGAGTGAGTCAAAAATTATCCGGATTTTTGTAATAAAACATTTTGTGAGTTGTTGTATCGCCTTCTGCAAATGCATGCTTACAGTTGGTACTACTGTGGTGATGTGTGCCTCACTCGACTTTGATCGCAACAGTGTTGAGCCGGCAGTAGAAGCGTAAACATGTCCGCTCCGCTAGCAGTTTGCACCAAAGACGAACAAAGAATAGTGATAGAGTAAAAGGGGCTGAAATTTATTGTAGATTTTCAGCACAATACGAGGACAGTACATTGTCCCGGAAAAGTGTTTTTGAATGGATCGAGAAGTTTAAAAGTGACCGGACAATTGTGACGCAAAAACAGGGAGCAGAGTGTCCGTCCGTTGATTCATTCAAAAAACTTGTCCAGGACAATGTACTGTCCCCGTACTGTGCTGAAAGTTTACGATGAATTTCAGCCCCTTTTACTCCTTCTGACCAAAAAAATCGTATCACTGCCCTTTGTTCGTCTTTGATGCAAACTGCTAGCGGAGCAAACATGTTTACGCTGCTACTGCCGGCTCAACACTGTTGCGATCAAAGTCGAGTGAGGCACACATCACCACAGTAGTACCAACTGTAAGCATGCATTTGCGGAAGGCGGTACGACACCGACAAAGTGTTTTATTGCGAAAGTCCGGATAATTTTTGACTCACTCTCGTATAATGATGTCAGTAAATTGCTATCACAAATACAACAAAACTTGCTGATATACTGTGCTAAGAGATTTCTTATATGTGCAAATCCTACTTAATTTCTACCACCAGTCTGCTGATATGGCAGGTAGAATTAGACAAGGTACGTGTTGTATTACGAAGATGCACTAACAAAATAATGGCACTCGTGCACGAATAAGATATTTTTGACATAAATGCAAGATAATAAATATAACGTTTGATGATTCGATTATATATTCTTAATTCTTTAGTCTTATATTTGACACATCATAATGAATAACATAGATTGTATTATGAATATTGTAATTACAACGCGATTTTTTCAAAGTTTTAGTTGTAATCTAGTTAAATAGATTTGAAGTTAAACAGATTAGATTGAAATTGCTAGATGATTTCTTCCATTTCAAGTATAATAATAAAATTATTTGTTTCTCATACTCATCATATGCTCTTTCTTGACTATATTTTTTTGTCTCCTAGTTTTTAACAATGTATTTTTTTTCTCTCACCTGTCTTCTTAATAAATGGAAATATTGCGCTGGTTCACTGGGATTAGCAATATGTATATTAACATCATCGCCATCGGTACTGTTTTCACTACTGTCCGTTAATTGTAAGAATCTTTCAAGTCTACATGAACTATGCTCTGGACCAGCACCATCATATCCATGTGGTAAAAGCATTGTTAAGCCACTACTTAGCATCCATTTTGCTTCTCCGTTTGTTATATATGTATCAATAATAATTTGTGCTCCATTGAAGAAGTCTCCAAATTGAGCTTCCCAAATAGGCAATGTAAAAGGTGATGCTATACTTATACCGTATTCGTAACCTAATACAGCTTCCTCAGATAAAATACTGTTAGCTACCTCTAATTTGCCAGTTTGATTATCAACCATCGAATTCAGCGGAATGACGATACCTAAAATACATATGTCTGTATAATAATTATAGTCTCAATAGACACTTATATGTATAATAATTGTCTCAATAAATCAAAATTATGTAAATATTTATTTTTGATTAAATATCAAAGTTCACCTCCAGTAGATTGATCAACGAGCATTGCGTGCCTCTGTGAGAAAGTGCCACGGCCCACATCCTGTCCACTTAATCTTACATTATATCCTTGATATAATAAAGAACCAATTGCTAATGCTTCAGCAGTCGACCAATCCAAAGTATTACTGTTCTTAATCTTTTTTAGACGATTTTGAATATGATTTTTTAATAATTGTGGATGAACATCCTACATTAGAAAAATAAGCGATTATGTTTTATTAGTCATACACAATAGATGGCGATTCCTAAATAGGGTAAGGTTACCGATATCGCACCGGCTTTTAAATCGCATCATTTCGCATATAAATTCAATCACAGTACTTGTATATTCTTTGTGGGATTATTTAGGAATTACATAACATTATCATCATGCTTTATTGTACTCAATATGTTAACCCCTTGTCCTACAACGAGTAAGACTCGTAGTAAGAAAAGGCTAAAAACGATAAGCATGAGCCTGACTCGTGGTATTTCGTTTGGACCAAACATAAACGTAAACAATAGGAGTCTGGCTTGTGGTATTTCATTCAGGACAAATGTATACTGAGAGAAACAATTAAATATAATGTTGCTTTGACCAAACAATTTGTGGCTTTAAATAATTATTTTTATACAACAAATTACAAAAAATTTTGTTAAATGTAATTAAGTTTTTGGTACCAATAACTACAAAATTCATTTGATCATTATTCAACCAAAAGTTAATTGATCTTACCAAACAATTTCTCTCAGTGTAAACAACATTAGTCAGACTCGTGGTTTCTGTTGTTCTCGATATTTTCTTACTTTAGATATACGTGTAATTCTTCGTTACGTTCACACGTTTAGGTTATAATTCCCTAAAAGAATTAGACTTATACATTTTCGAGCAAGTTCAAGCACGGCTAAACAACTAAATGGCTCGACGCGTTACTAATCTTCTTGTTTATTATAGCTCGGGAGTTAGCGAGTAGGACAAGAAGTTAAGAAAAATAAAAACTTTGTTATTAAAATTTAAAGAAAAATTGTAACTTTGCTGTTATTTTTTTGACACATTTCGTAGCTTGATTACAAAGAAGGTAAAATAAATAACCTAGATTTTGATAATTTGTAATGATTATAATATTATTAAAATCAGATTAGTAAAATTCAAATATTTTTGTACTCTTATTTATAAATTAAATAAAGTTTTACAAAATGCTTTAGTTTCCTAAATCACACGTACCATTGCTTCTATCGTCATTAGATACATCAAACAGAATATAAAAATCATACAAAACATACAAAGCGCACATTGTAACAATATTACCGTAATATAGAAATATTATTGCAATATTATTGAAAATTTGTCAAAATAATGACATTGATGAAAATTATATTTAGTTTTGGTACTTATCTCCAATATTAATAAAATTATGCTTATCTAAGACTTTTTTAATTTGAGAAGAAAAAATCTAGCAGAAAAAATATCGCTTTGTTCCAAAAAATTGAATATTAATCTGTAGTGCGATTTAGGAGACCTGTTGCTTAAATCCAAAATTGCACTATTTAAAGGCTTATTAAAAATCAATAATATATAAAATTCAGAAATAAAATAAATATGAAAGGAGAAATGTACTTTATTATGACGTAAGAAAATTAAAAATGTTCTTTATAATTTTTTCGTTATAAATCTTTATGTCAAAAGTGGTATGATTTTGACAATTGTATTCTATTTCTGTTATCTTCTAAATAATATGAAAAAGTTGGAATTATTAATTGAATATTGGAAACTGATATTGGTCAAGTATTAAAAATAATTAAATATTGATGAATACTAAGCACTTGACACTTAGTATAGGATTTTATCAACTTGATATCCATATGAATTCTACGTACGCGTGAACACTTCCATGTATATTTTATTACATTTCATTAACATAGAATTACTGATGAAATTTGATGGAGATTAAGATGGAGATAGGAGACAGTAACGTGAATTTTATGGAAATAAATTCACATCGACTTATCCTATAAAATTCATGTAGAATTATTGATTGAACTTATAGGGGATAAAAATAGGAGATAGCAATATAGAATTCATGTGAGAATTTTTTTTATCTGTGAGGTTATGATCCGTTTAACAATAAATGGTTATATTTTTGAACAGCATATATTAATTATTTGAAACTTATGCTCGTGCTTTTTTTGATTTTGAAGCCCAAGATTTCTTTTTTGCACATAGTACTGTTAAGAAACTTAAATGTAATGATGGCAATCCAAACTTACGCGCGTCTAAGAATTATCCGGCGGCAATACTAACGAGACAAATGCCGGGCGAGGGCGTGCGAGCCGCATACAAAAACAGTTAGTTAGTAACAACCATAATAGCGGGTAGCGAGCGAGCACGTGTATAATGAGCAAGCAAACCATTCTGGTAAAACATTTCTATTTAATATATTATAATTATTTGCACACACTGTGTTTTCTCTCACTCACTCCTACATAAATATTATTGATAGGTCCATGAATAAAAAAATCTTGATTTACATCCCAATGAGCAGACAATATTTTTAAATTGTTTTTTTAATAAAAATTTTTTTGTATTTAATTTAATTATTGTATTATATTGACATACATTTTCTAGTTGCATTTTTATTTAAACAAATAGCGGAAAAGTTATTCCGTATTTGTGAAAATAGTAAAAACTATAATTTTATGTATTGTTGCATATCCGTCCTGAGGAAGCAAATGTTATTGATTCGCGCAAGGCAATCGATGTGCGCGACAGAAGAAAATTGTGCCTTGCCAACTGTTGTTGTTGTTGTTGTTGTGTGTTTAGTCTTAGTCTGCTTCTTGTAAAACGAGCTGTTATTTATATTTTATTAAAGATCGTTAGTTTGTAAAGTCTATCTTATTTTATTATTTCTAAAGCGCGTGTGTGCAATCAAAGTGCGCGAGTGTACGAGTGTACGAGACGACCTACCCAGTCGTAACATTTTGGGGTCTCGTCCGGGATAGGACGAGCAAGACGAGCTTTTTCTTTTAAACGAGTAAACGATTTTCGAATTATGGCTTTTGTGCATACTCCGAGGAAGGGGATGTGCATGCGCTCTTTAGGAGCGACTTCACGATCTCCGGGAATTGTCGAACAACTGAGCGTGCGTTCTATGGGAGATTTCGTCGAAAGGACGATGGAAGATATCGTTGAGCGTAAGACGGAGAATGCTAAGACTTCGGACTCCGCGGAGTTGTTGCGAGCTGCGTTGGAGAAGCGATCCATTTGTCTACAACGTCGGGAAGAGTTAGCGACGTTATTTTGTCAACGCGATGGGAAACTACAACGTCTTCGGAAAACACAGCTAAGTCCTTCCAAAAATGTTTATTTACGTGCGGGAGGTTCTGCTTTAAATGTTAGAGACTCGTTGTGTCCGCGTTGCTTGCGAGGAGTCTTCCATTAGATGGTCGAGGCATGTTGTGTCCGCGTTGCTTGTGCGCAAGAAGTTTTGCGTTGAATGAACGGGAAAACGCGTTGCGTTTGCGTTGTTTTGGCATATCTTTGGTTGAGGGAGAAGATATTTCTGACAAACGCATTTTACAATTGTATCTATATCTATTGATTTTTATCGTTTTAATTGACTCATGGCGTATCGTTTTCTCTTAAAATTTTCTTGAGTAAGAAAGAGAAAATGAATGAATGAATGTATGAATGAATAAGTATTTATTTTGTCCTAGGGCAAGCTCTCTAAGGACATTCAGAAGTAGAACGTAGAAAGTAACAATATTACAAACTAAGATCAAACGAAGTTGCAGGAGAATAATAAGCAACAAAAGAAGAAAGTAAACTATAATAACAAAACAAAAACAAATACAAAAACAAAAACAAAAACAAATAAAATCACATAATAATAATAGCAGTAAGTAACGTTGAGGAACGCTACGTGCGAGCCGGGGGGGGGGAGGCATTGCAACACGGCCGCGGCTCATCAAATAGCCGAAGAGCGAGCGCTTAAAGGCGCTAGTTCAGGCGGCCTCCCTGACGACAGAAAGAAGATTATTTCATAAGGAGCACGTAGTCAAATGAAAGGAACGTTGGTACGTGGAGGTGCGGCAGAAAGGGACAGCGAGATCGAGGGAAGAGGAGGGGGAGGAGCGCAGGTGTGAGAGAGGACGATGAAGAGGACAAAGTTTTTAGAGAGATAGGGGAGAGACGAATTAAGGATGATAGAAAATAGGAGGCAACATGTGAGGTACTCCCTCCTGTTATCAGAGCTGAGCCCAGCCGTAGTACCCCAAAATGGGCTCATCTTTGCAAAGATTGTAAATAAACTGCACGTATGAGTTCATTAGGTGTCTTAACTTTAATTTTTGTTGCCCCGACAAATCAGTAAAGAGGGCCGCACAGTAATCAAAGACGGGGAAGATGAGAGCCGTGACGAGCTGAGTACGGAGGCGCAAGGAAAAGCAGTTGGAGAAAGCCTTTAGCCGCCAAAGGATTTTGTTGACGCGGCTCAAAGTGCCATGTACTTGCTCCGATCAACTGAGAGAGCTGGATAAGTAGATGCCGAGGTTTGTAACCTTGTCGGTTGATTCGATTAATGCACCGTTGAGATGTAGTTGGATGCGAGAAGAGGGAATGTTGTTAATGAATTTAGAGGACCCCAGGAGCATGGATTTAGTTTTGCGAGCGTTAAAGATGAGGGAGTTGTTTTCAGCCCAGGACTCTATTGCGGCAATGTCCGCTCTGACCTTAGCGAGAGCGGCGTCGATATCAGCAGGTAGAAAGTGAATGTAAATTTGCAATTCATCCACGTACAAGATGTGGTTGCAATGACTTAAGACGGATCTGAGGTGGTTGATGAAAAGTGAAAAAAGCAGGGGGTCAAGAACCGGTTGTAGGTCAGTAGGTGGGAGGAAAGTTGCTCAAAGGCAACACGCTCGAGCACTTTGCACAGAAAGCAAAGCAAGGATATAGGGCGGAAATGGAAAGGTTCGGAGGGATGCTTTGATTTAGGATAACGTGAGAGAGTTTCTAGGAGGAAGAAAAGGGAGAAGTGCTGAAGGATCGGTTAAAAATATCAAGGATGAGAGAAAAAATAAACGGAAGACACATTAAGATGAGGCGACCTTGATGTCATCAGGTCCGGAAGAGTTAGAGGTGCTACTGCGTAAGGCACGCAGCAGAGCATCGGGTGTAATATGAAGGAAATAAAAGGTGGAAGGATCGGCTAAGACCGAGGAAGAGACAGAAAGGCAAGGGAGAGGAGAGAGAGAATGGGGTGGGTTAGAAGGAGAGATATGAAAAGAGCCAGACGGAAAGACAGGAGGATCGGGTGAGACGAGGTGAGCTGAGGAGAAGGTGTTCAGAATTTCTAGGGAGAAGTTTAAGTGCGGACACGGGGTCTCAGCGGTGGCGAGGTTCAGAGAGCGCAGATCAGACCACAGTCGAGCGGGGCTAGAGGTCGAGCTAAGCTTTTTGGTCAAATAGGTGTTTTTGGCGGACTTTATAGCGAACTTGGTTTGGTTGCGCAGCATGCGGAAAGTCTCCCTCCTTGAAGGAGAGGGGAGGCGGAGCAAAGCTCTCCTAGTTACGTCCCGCCTTCGCAGGAGATCTTGGATGGTGTCATTTATCCAAGGAGCGGGGGGTCTCCTTGCTATGAATAATTTTAGCGAAAAGAGTTCGTCACGAGCAGAGGTCAGGAGTTGACTGAAAGCGAGAATCATGTCATCAACATAGAAAAAATTGCGAATGCGTAACCAGCCGAGAGATAACAGGAGACTGTGAAGAGTCTGTAGGTCGGTCTTGGAATGATCGCGGGTGGTGACAAGGCGGGGAGGAAGGCGATGGATGAGAAGGTTGAATGATACCTCGATGAGGTCGTAGTTAGACAAGAACGGAACAGAAAGCTGATGGTGAGACGTTATGAGGGAGAGGCTGCTAACTAGGCAATGGTCGATTCTAGTATGTGAGGTGGTGGTGTGGTGAGTGTTGCTGAAAGGAACAAAGAAAAGATGATTGGTGGTGCAGAAATCCAAGAGAGACTCTGTGTCGTGAGTGGGGCGGTTGATGTCGATGTTAAACTCTCCAATGATGATGGCGTTGTGGAAAAAAAGAAAGAATTTTTCAAAGTCGGCTTGGAAGATAAAGAGATGACCGATTTTAGGAGGTCAATAGATGACGACAAGAAGAAAAGGACGGAAAGCCTTAAAAAAAATGCAAAGTAGCATGTATTCAGGCTGGCTATTGGAACCGGGGGACGCTGCAAAAACAGAAGCGCCGATGTCGCCGCGCACGTAAACGCCAATCCCCCTTCCCCCCACCCCTCGCGATCGAATGATGCGATAGTCGGGAAGGGAGACGAAGTTGTTGGGAACGTAAGGCTTAAGCCAAGTCTCCGACATAGGGACAATGTCGAAAGTTTCCTGGTGGAAAAAGTCCGCAAATTCAGAGAAATGAAGGAAAAGCAACTGGCACTTCACGTGGCAGAGACGCAGGTACTCCGAAGGCAGACGGGCGACCTGGGCAGACCGTCAGTCCTTTCTGGGCCGCAGGACCCTAGGGAACCGCGTCCGAGTTGATGTTAGGAGGGGCACCCCGTGGGAAGGGACCGAGTGGAGCCGACGGCGCGGGGGTCGATCGCGAAACCAAAGGAGGCCGCGAAGGACCAGCGACGCTCGCAGGTACAGAGGAGTGCGTGACACTCGAAGACGGTCCGACATTAACCCCGCCCGAAGAGGGCACCGGCGCCTCCGAGATCAGCGATTGCAAGTGCACGCGGTCACGGATACGGATGAGGGGAGGGGGGAGGTGTTAGCGTGACGCCGAACATGGATGAGCCCATTTTTTACCCACGAGCAATGCAGGCGTTCCTCCCCGATAGCGCGCCTTGCCTCGCCAAGGACTTCACGGATACGAGGAGAAAGCCGCTTGTTGATGTCAATGACTCCATGTAAAAGATCAGGAACGTCGGATTCATCTAGCATCTCCTTAGCTCTCTTTCCGGCAATCCATTGATTACGAGCGTCGCAGGTCAGCTTGATAATGATAGGACGAGGTCCTCCATTTTTGACAGGAATGCGAAAGCAAGAAATTATATTGCCTGAGGCGACTTCCACACCAATGGCAGCAGCAATGCCCGATACGGTCTCGCGCAGGGTTTCAGAAGGTGGTTCACTGAAACCAAAGATAATAAGTTTTGAGCTCAGCTTGGCCCGCTCAAGAGTCTCCAGCCCAGCCTCGATCCCCTTGAACTCCCGCCGGTCACTGAGCAGACCGCGTGTCTCAAGGGCATCCATGCGCTTACCGAGAGTATCCTGCTGCGCCTTGAGATCAAGGATGGACGCGGTGAGAGTGTTCGACGTATCAGAGAGTCGCGCGTCAAAGGCAGCGAGTTGAGGCTTAATAGTAGAGAGATCCAGCAGTTGCGTTTTTATAATGGAGAGGTCCCGGTGCTGTGTCTCGATGCGCGACATCTTGGAGAGCAGAGCAAACAGAATGGAGTCAGAATCGGACTCCGGTGGAGCAGAGTAGACGGTCACTCGGTGTGAGAGCGGCAAGCCGAGAATGGCAGGGTTTCTGACAAATAGGACAGAAGATGTCATCGGGAAAGGTAGCAGATTCGGTGGAGAGCTTCATGCACTCCACGTGGAAAGTTTTGCATCGTGCTCGCATTGGATTGCTGTTGTCGCCGACAGAAACCTCCTGCACACTCGGCAGGTGAGAGGCATCTTGATTGGCTGGAGATTGCTAGGCCGGCTTGTGATGTGTTGCAGGACGCATTTGTGATCGTAGAGCTGGTGGGTTTAAGAACGCGCTCGGGCACGCGCTCGCCGGCGATGGGTAGCATAACGTCGAAATCACTCAGACCAAAGGCGCAGGCGCAGGAGCAGAATGTCGCAAAGAGAGACCCATAACCTCCAAGAGTAGAAGGAGCCAAGAAAACAGCGAGAGAACACCAAAAAGTGAGGTAGACACTCACCGCAATAGTGTGGTGTCAAGTGAGAGAAAGCTCTTGACAGATAGAAGCTGAAAGAAGCGGCCCCGGAAGGCAAAAAGCAGCAGAAATCAAACTCAAAAAAGCGGAGCAAGCAAGCATGCAAGTGACTGTACTCACGTGATGGCAGAGAGAGAGAGAGAGAGAGAGAGAGAGAGAGAGAGAGATGAATGATGAATTGATAATTATTAGCTGCAGTAGCTACAAATATAATACAAGTTACATATTACAACTTACACACTACTATATAACTTACATACTAACTACAGACTATCATAGCCCCGAGCTATTACACTGTCCTCCCCGCTCTCTTCTCACAATATAATGTACCAATAGTTTTTTAAATTCCCTCAAGGTTTGTTCTATTTTTATTTCATTCGCCAAATTATTAAACATTTAAAATCCATCAATAGCATTTTCTGTTCTTCCCTACTCTTACATCTATCAATATATATATTGTTTCTCTGTCTTGTTTGCACGCTACTTCTAGATTGCACTAGTTCCACATCCCTACTCAGGTACTTTGGACACAACCCGTTTACAATCTTATATAATACTAGCGTACATATATTGTATTCAATTCTCTCTTTAATCGACATGAATTGTAGTGCGTCTAGCATGTTTACTATTCTCTCCCTTTTATCACATCTTAGAATTATTCTTATTCCTTGATTTTGCAACTTCTGCAATCTTTGCACATTCGTCTCACTCAAGCCTACAAATATCGATGCACAATATTCAAATAACGGTGCAACAATTGTTCTGTACACTGTACACAGCATATCACGCGATAATCCCGCACTAACTCTTCGCATAACGCCTAATTTCCCCCCCGCTTTCCTAATTATGTAGTCAATATGCGCTAAAAAATTCAAATTCTTGTCTATTATTACTCCTAGGTATTTTATCTCATTCACCACTTCTAATATCTGTTCATTCATTTTTACTTTTACTATCTCTTCCGCCGCTGTTTTTCTAACTCCTCTTATCACCATAATCTTAGTCTTACTTATATTTACCGTCAGTCTATTTTTGCCTAACCATGTTTCTACTAACATTATTTGCTCGTTAACTTGTCACTAATCTCTTGACTAGAGTGTCCCGTTGTATAAATGAGAGCATCATCCGCGAATAATCGTATAACACACTTATCATTTATAACTTCTGTAATGTCATTTATATATAATAAAAATAATAATGGTCCTAAAACGGATCCTTGAGGTACTCCTAAATCAACCCTAATAGCATTTGAAATTCTTCCATTAAATTTAACCATTTGTGTTTTGTTTTTCAGATAACTTTTAAACCATTGTAATACCGTCCCTTTAAATCCAAATCCTTCCAACTTGCATAACAAAATTTCTCTATCTACTACTTCAAACGCCCTTCTTAGATCTAAGAAGACCACCCCTATTAGCTGTCCTTTTCCTATTATTTTTTTCCAACTGGATATAACCCATTGTAATGCTGTTTCGCACGAATGCTTAGCTCTAAATCCCGATTGACATTCCTGAATTAAACCACTATTTTCCAAATAATTAACCAGCTGCTTTTGAACCATAATCTCAAGTATTTTTTCATATACCGGTAATTTATTTATCGGCCTAAATTCCTGTACTTTTATTGTTCCCCCTACTTTAGGCACTGGAACTACAATTGACTCCTTCCACTCGTCAGGAAATATCCCATACTTCAGAGATTTATTATATATGTAACAAAACGCCCCTCCACCTCGCGCGCACTGCCTCTCCGCTCCGTCCACCCGAGCAAAACACCGGCAGAACGCCACGTGCGCGCACAGGGCTAACCTGTCGTTGCGATCACGCAGCAGCACGCGCGCCGCCCGTGGCGTTCGGCAACGCTCCCACTCCGGACCAGCCGACCGAACGCACGGATTGGTCCGCCCAACCGTGCGTTCGGATATATAAGCCGGCAGTGGGAACGCCGAGTCAGATCTTCCCGGTCCGCCGAATCCGACAGGTCGAGTATCCTCGACCGCACTCCGACTCCCAAGAGGACGAGAATACTCGCCTCATCCTGACTCCCCTCGACGAGCATCCTCGTCGTTCCAGCTAGCCGAGTATCCTCGGCTAATCCTGTCCTACCGAATACCGTACACAGCCAATCACGGCGAGCATCCTCGCCGTGCTCCGTAGCCGAGTATCCTCGGCGAATCACCGCCCACGACGAGCATCCTCGTCGAGTCCGTAGGCTGGGTATCCCTAGCCAATCCCATTCGTCCTCTCCCTCAGGGAAGAGTCTCTCGTAACCTAAAGCCTCGTCAGGGCATCCGCGTCCTGACAAGAACTTCGCCTCTTTTTGCACGAGGCGGCTCGGGCGAGACGCGGAATCGTCGCCGTCGCTCCGATCCCGCGTTCCGCGGCTCCCCGACCACCCCGGACACCGAGTCCGTTTCAAACCACGCGATTTAATTTAAGTTAGAGTTACATGTATTCTTATGATTTCGTAGTTCTAGTACTTTCGTTCTTATTTTGTCTCATTATAAGTTAGAATTATCTTTTGTCACTTTGCCGATTCATCTGTACTCTCGCGGTTAATTCTTGTCTCGAACTTCAGTCTTGGCTCTCGCCTAGCGCGCTCGTTAGCCCACCGCGCGCTCATCGTTACCACCGCTCGCCATTCCGACCGCGCAGCGGCAATTGGTCGCCGCGACCACCGCGAGCCAATCGCGTCCCCGCTAAGGCTGGGTCTACTTGTCACGAGGCGTTAGACGCAATCAGCTATGAGACTACATGTAAATATCACATCCAAATAAAGATCTAGTATTTTTGTGAACTGAATACCGAGTGCGATTATTACACCGAACCCGACCAATCCGGCGAGCTTATCCGCAACCGTATCCTGACACCTACCAGAACCGCACGAAAACCACCAGCGTTACATATACATATGCTATTTTATCACCAGCTACCTCCACTACTAATTTCATTATTTCTACATTTATCCCTTCCTCCGTGCCTGACTTGTTGCTCAACTTACGTACAACACTTTTTAAATTTTCTACCTCTATCTTTTTAAATATTTTAAAAGTATTAGTTGTATATGACAGTGTGCCTAATCTTTTTATTACTGTTTCCTCCTTATTTACTTGCTTGATACTATCAACAAAATACTTATTAAATTCCTCTGCCATTTCCTCTGTATTATTTATAATTTTATTATTATTATTTAATTCCTTATATTCTACATTACATTGACTTCCTTTTAAAATCTCTTTTAATACTTTCCACATTCGCTTCGGTTCTTTCTTACTGTTATCTAACCTCTCTACTAAGTATTCTTTTTTAGCTTTTCTACAAACGTCAACCGTGATATTTTGCATTAGTCGATATAGTTCCCAATCCTCCTCCGATTTATTAATTCAGGCAGTTCTATATGCCTTGTCTCTCTGCCTCATTAGCGTATATATATTTCCTCTGTAAACCATTGTTTTCCTTGCCACTTATTCTTTATTATCATCTTTTTATTTGGTGCAACTAAATCAAGACATTTCACAATCGAACCAACAATACACCTGGCCATTTCGTTGATATTATCGTCCTCCACCACATTCAAATTACCCTTAATTGCACTCAAAAATTTCGATACATTTATTCTTTTATAATTTCTCTTAACAATTATTTTGTCAGTTTCATCACCATTTTTTCTTTCCAGTATAGTACTAACATGGAGTGATCTGTAATTTTCGGTTCATGCCATACTTCCACATTAACTTCATCATTCGAAAAAACCAGGTCTATTATTGTTTCAGATGTTTTCACAATTCTGGTCGGTTCATTGACCAATTGCTTCAGTCTCACCAAATGCATACTTCGTATCAATCTTCTCTGCGTATAGTTACTTACCCTTACATCAATATTAAAATCACCCATAATAATTACTTTTTGGCACAACATCTCATCAGTACATATATTTTCTAAATATTCCAAGAAGCTAGAGTCACTGCTATTCGGTGAATGATATACTAATATTATAATCACCTTGTAATTTTTCTCCTCAATTTTTACCATTATTGCCCACCAATTGCTTTTGCATCTTTCAATCGCTTTTATTACGTATTTAATTTTCCTATCTATATATAACAGTACTCCCCCAGTCCTAGTCGATTCAAAGTCACCTCGCACGCATACATATCTATTAATTTGTAACTCGTGGTCCTCAATTTGCTCCGTTACATGCGTTTCCGTAAACCCAACTATTTTAGGCTTTAACTCTTTAAATAAGACATTTTCTATCTCATCTTTAAGTTACAGATAACCTTGCGCATTCAAACAAATCATCCTTTCCTTGACTCTACTTAAAGCTGTTTCCTCTTCTATCTGTCGTTGCTATTTAGTCTTTACCCAACCGGTTCTTCTCTCTTCTTCCCGTCTAATTCTCTTGTACGTCGGGCACTCGGGGCTTAACGCACTGTGTCCATCATCTATATTGAGATTAAATGTTCGTATCTTATATGCGCAATTTACGCATTTCTTCCGTGTTTCTGTACACTCCTGTGGCGCGTGGTTTCCTGCGCACTTATGACATGATTCATTTTTCACACAGTTTTTTGCAATGTGGTAGTATCCCCAGCATTTATAACATCTTTTAATATCGATATGATTAAACACCGGACACCTTTTCCATCTTACATTTATTTTTCCTGCATTTATCATTGATTCATGTAGTTCATTATTTACTTCAATAATTATAGAGCCCTCGCCCATTACTGTGTTCCAATTTCCATCATCCCTTCTTTTCTTGTTTATTCTTTTAACAATTCGCAGTTGTATTTCTTCCTTAATTGTGTCAAATTTGTTCTGTCTTTTTATTGCAGTTATTAACTTTTCATCCTCTAATTTCATTTTTTCTTTTCCAATATTTATAATTTTTACTTTAGGTTTTATGTACCTCGATTCCGTAATTTTAAAGTTCTCGCCTAATTTAATCTGTACTTTAGCCTTCAACCTTCGCATTTCATCATCAGACTCGCATCCCATTATCATGGTTCCTTTATTACCCTTTTTTAGTCTTGTCACTTCCATATCCATATTTGTAATATCAACACTCTTTTTTATCAGTTCCTCTGTGACTTCACTTTCTAGTTGCTTTTTTGGCTTAACAATAATTACATTCTCCTTTTTTTCTTTAACAGCCTCACTATAACTTTTCTGTATTCCCATAGGCCCATCATGCACCTTCAATACCATATCCTTTAACTTTTTCAACTCACTCCTAAAATCTTCCAATTCTTCTTGGACTATTTCTTGAAATATTCCTTTAATTTCGTTCTTACATACCATATATTCTTTGATTTCTTTTACTGCTTTTATAATCCACTCCAATTTCATATCGAGGCCTGATGATTCGTTCATACTCGACAGCCTACTACCCTGGTTATTGACACTTGAGGATCCGCCCGCATTCGGCTTCCTACTTTCTTGACTTCCTACAGATCCTGTCGATCTTAGTCTGTCGCGTCCAGGCGGTGTTGCTTTTCTCACATTAACATCATTTCCAGTTAAGAATTTTTCAAATGGGCCAGTGCATGGCACCAACTCTTTGTTTTTGTCATAAACTTTGTGTTTAAATACGCAGCCCGGATGGAAGAAAAGCTTACTACATGATTTACAAGCAACAACCTGACTCTTAATTTCCTTCTTACGCGCTGAACATCTGTACTCCATGTAGTCCTCGCTCATGCTTGCCACTCAGTTCGGACCACGCGCTCATCCATGTATTCAAGAACGCACCGATCCCCAGCAGAATAATGCCTATACAAACGCACGCGGCGCAGGCGCACCACCTTCAGCTGGCTTTCGCCGATCGTCTGCCTTCCTTCCCTTGCTGATTTTAGAGGCAACAAAGCCAGACCACAAATCAATGAAGATGAGGACAATACTCACAGATGCACAATATCGTCAAATAAAACAGACTTTGACCGAAGACCTGGAAACAAAGGCCCCAAAGGGCACAAACAGCAGAAAACAATCTCAAAACTGCAGAGCGATCTAGACACGTGCATGTCCATACTTACTGAAGAGAGAGAGAGAGAGAGAGAGAGAGAGAGAGAGAGAGAGAGAGAAAGAGAGAGAGATTTATAATTTTAGCTTAGAATTTCTTCTTTTCGGGATTGAGATTTTGTCCTAGAAAGGAGGGAGACGGTCTGAGGTTCTTTTCTTTCAAAAAAGTGTTGGTTTGGGAATAATTCGGACGGCGCTCGGTAACTCGTGACCCGGGGTAGAGCAGAAGGCCGTCGTGCTTCCGTGGAAGTCCTCGCCTTAAGGGATGGATTTGGAGGACCGTTCTTTCTTCAGAAACTTTGAATTAGTTTCTATTATTTTAGAGTTTCTTGGTTTAGCAAAGGAATGGATTTGCAGCGAACGGTGTTTAGGTTTGGTTAGATTATAGTAGAGTTTAGCTTCCCATAGCAGAGGCCCGGGCGAGAGCAGGAGGTCGTCGAGTAAATTCTGATTTCAGAAGTGGACGACGCTTGCTAATCTGTGGCAGGAGCCCAGGGTAGAGCAAAAGGTCGTCGTTTTTGTTTGATTTTGCTCAGGACGACGCTCGGTAACCTTTGGCAGGAGCCTAGGATAGAGCAAAAGGTTGTCGAGTGGATTGTGATTGTAGACGTAGACGACGCTCGGTAGCCTGTGGCAGGAGCCCAGGGTAGAGCAGAAAGTTGTTTTTGTTTGATTTTGCTCTAGACGACGCTCGGTAACTCGTGGTAGGAGCTTAAGGTAGAACAGAAAGTTGTCGAGCGGATGGTGATTGCAGACGCAGACGATGCTCGATAAACTGTGACAGGAGCCCAGAGTAGAGCAGGAAGTCGTTATTTTGGTCTAAATCGTAGAGGACGATGCTCGGTTACCCGTGGCAAAGGCTGAGAATAGACCAGAAAAGAGTTTAAGATTTCTTTTTCTTCAAAAAAGGTGCTGGTCTGGGAATGACACTGGCGGCGCTCGGTAACTCGTGGCAGTGGCCCGGGGTAGAGGTCGTCGAGTTTTTCTAAAAATCCTCACCTTGGGAGATGAATTCTAGAGATCGTTCTTTTGTTAGGAGCTGAGAGTGCGTTTCGATCCTTTTTCTTCTGGATCGCAGAGGACAACTCAGTAACTTGTAGCAGGAGCCGAAGATAGAGTAGAAAGTTGTCGGACTTTTGTCTTTTACGTGAGAATTTTATTGTAAATTTGTGACTAAAAAGTTTTTCTTTTGCAGGGTTATTTTATTTTAAATGAGATACTTGTTGGATTTGGTTTTAATTTCAGTTCTGAGATTTGTGCGAAGCGATGTTCTTCTTGTGAAAGATCGTCGTTATCCTTTTTTTTAAGAAGACCGCCTCGCCCTGGTTTTTGAATCGAGGTTTTCCCAAGGGACTGAGGGCAAATGCCAAGGTGGGGACATGGTGAGCCTTAAAGGCGTTGGGTCCTCGAGAGCTAATTTCTCCCTCTTGTTCAAAGAATAAAGAAAGAAGCGCGCAAGACTCAAAAAGAAGAATATAAGAGAATAACAAGTCGTGAGAAATTTTTCGGCCCTCTAAGTTAGTTGTCGGGATGGCAACTTTGAAAAAGAAGGGCAGTGTTGCGTGTCCGTTCTGAGGAAGCAACTGTTATCGATTTGCGCGAGGCGATCGATGTGTGCAACGGGAGAGGATCGTGCCTTGCCAACTGTTGTTGTTGTTGTTGTGTGTTTGATCTTAGTTTGGTTCTTGTATAACGAGCTGTCACTTATATTTTATTAAAAATCGTTAGTTTGTAAAGTCTATCCTATTTTATTATTTCTTAAGCGTGTGTGTGCAATCGAAGTGCGCGAATGTTCAAGTGTACGAGACGATCTACCCGGTCGTAACAATATGTTTATATAAATAATATGCTTTAATTATATACGTTTCATCTTTTCGATAACATATATTGACCAGATCTATTAGTTATATACACGTATCAGTACAAAGTGTTCATAGGTCATCACGAGGGATCAGTTCACAGCAGTTGCAGAGGTTCAGTGGGGTCGCAACTTAGATGAGTGGCTTCTTGAGAATTTCTGAAAAAACATCTTAGAATTTTTTTGCAAAAAATGTTTTTTAAAGTATTACAGAAATATTGTTTTGCTCATTGGGGTTATGTGGTGTAATAATATAATATTTATGTGGATATCGAAGAAATTCATAGAAGAGTATTCACCAATATAAATACTGACTATACACCAATATTAAGTATTGGTTGTTACGTCTGGTGCCCAAAAATTTTTCTTTAATCTTACGCACCATCCGCATATATCCGTTAACATAGATTTTAAAGTAATTAAACCTTCTAGAGAAAATTACAGAAACAAATTTCGTCACATAAGGATGATGTAACATAAATAACCACTTCAAATCTAAAATTATAATAGCAACGCATAATCGCCTAAATTTTGTAACACTTTTCCATAAAAATAATAATAAAATATTAATAAACCTGTGATCGCGTGATGATTGCGTGTACTAGGTGCTATCGCGTCGTACATGCAAACCTGAGATCACTAGTTAAAGTATAAATTTGATTAAATTGGAAATAATGCGCGGAATGCGATTCATAACGCTCGCACGCGGTTTCCCCATGCTTCTCGGCTCCCGCCTGCGTCACCAAGCTCGCGCGCGCGCCGAGTCTTAAGATTTATCCAAGCACCAAGAAAAATAGTTTCCTCATAGTAGGAATAATAAAATTGCGAATTTCAACACGCACTCTCGTAGAGCGCCTACTATCCTACTGTGCACGCGGGATTAGAAAAACGAAAAACCTGAGAGCGTTGTAGACGTCCAAAGTATAAAAATCGGTTTCACTTTAAAACAATATTAAATTTCAAACTTTTCGGTGACGTAATAATTCATCGAAAAATCGTTACTACCATCCTGTCAAATCAAAATTAAAATAACTTAAGAATTATAACTTACACAAATATTTATAGAATCTCGGAATAATTTTTGTCGCGACACCGGTACGCGCAGGCGTGCGCGCCTCGCGACTCTCGTACGATAATTCCGTCTATCTTTACGGGACCATTAAAAATAGTATCTTTAATAAACTTATTAGTTTCAATCTAAAAATTATTTACACTTGTTCTCGGTTTGTGCTCTGTTCGCACTATATTAAAATCCCATGAAAATTACAACTGCTAGAGTCTTCTAAAAATTCAAGATCGATAAAAAAATAGTTCGCGTTGAAAAATTCTAATTCTTTCGCTATGTAACAACTCAAAAAAATCAGCACTACAGTTCTGTGCACTCAATTCAAAAATCCTTTGGAAATTACATTTTATATTGAATTTTAAAGTATTGAAATTAATTCTTGATCTTATATGCGATTCCCCCTTAAACTCGCGTGGCACGCGGAAGGCGCGTGATCATTAAAAGGCTTACCTATATTAAAAACCTTACAGAAATCGGGAACCTCTCCTCCCTGGTATCTCTCGTCTACAACCAGATGGTATAAATACGACGCGAAATCGGAAATCAGTTCACTTATATCGAGTCAGCAATCGGTAAGAGTGCAACCCAGGGCAGCCTCCCAAACTACAGATTGCTGATAACGGGTGGGTAAATCATCACTAATTAACTTCCATCGAGGATTTCCGAGATATCTCTCTCTTCATCTCTATTCTTCTGCAAAACCCCTTTCAATACCAGTGTCGAAAACAGCGGCCGGGTTGTGCGCTAAATGAGCTGTTGCTCAAACAGCGCCTCCGTAAAACTCTGTTCAAGACAAAAATTTCTATCCTAAACAAGATACGAACGCGCACTCTTGAGCCTCCGCTCAAATAGCGCCGTCGCAATCTCAGTCCCATAAAAACCACACTCCTCTCAAAATACTTATTCTTTACGAAATGGAGACAGGAGCGGAGCATCTTTAATTCTTGGCGGAACCCCCTATCTAAATTTACGTAAAATCTTTTCTCATAAATCATTTTTCTTTTTTTTTTAGAAATTCAGATTGCACTTAAAAGTTTTTTACATACACGCACACTCTCTTTCTACCTTTTTTTGTTTTTCTCTCTCTACACGCAGACGACAGTAAGAAGTACAATTCTTGATCTTTAGTGGCAGTCTTTCAGAAAAAAAAATTAACTTAAAAACATGTTACTCATCAGGCAATTATGGGTCGCAAAACCTACCGCGGAAAGAAAGCAGGCCAACGTGCTTTTATTAAAGGATTGAAGAACGAGTTCACCGCCTTCGGGGATTGTGACCCCGCGGTATTCACTCGGGGGGTACAAGAGCACGCCTCGAACCCCCCTGCAAGGAGTCCGAGTGCTCCTCAGCGAGAGCACCAAGAGCCGAAGTCTCATCCCCGCTCCTTCCTTGAACGAGCGACACAGGCCATCCTAGATTTCAGGAGGAGAGCCCCTCTCCAATTTTGTGCCGCAGAGAAAGGCCACAAGACGCTTTGCCGCTTAAAATTGTAGCCAGGAATTGATCCGCGGACACCTCCTCGACCAAATAAAAAAAAACCATCAATAATAAATAAAGGAGAGGGTATTTTGCTCCCTTCAAAGATTGCCATCCGGCATGGCAATTTTAGACTCACCGCAGGATCTGCGTAGAATTCTTAAGAAACCGGAAGCTTTATAGCCACTAAATTTCTTATTTTTTTCAATTATCTTGTTTATTTTCCTTTTCTTTTCTCTCTTCTTTTTTTTACCCGTACAAAATTATGTACTAGAATTAAGGCTAATAAAAATTTTCTTTTTTTGAAATCAATTTTAACGCTTTTCTTTTTTCCACCTCCTTCCACGCACCTTCTTCCATGCTTAAAAACGCCATCTTAAAATCGGATAATTACCAGAGAGAGAAAAACTCTTTTATAAATAAAAAAAATGATTGTCATGTAACTAGGCATATCACCCAAATCATAACGACTGGTGACAGCGGCCAAAATCAAAAACCATTACGCCGCCAGTTTGCAAACCGGCGGACGTAACAGGCTAATAAAGTATTGGCTAATTTAGTATTGCTAATGCTGAGTATTAAGGTTTCAATACTCATTTTCCATAAGGGGCAAACCGAAAGATTTTACTTTAGAAGACACTGTAACAAAACTCAAGCAAATGTTCGGGAAAAAATCTCATTATTTAATCGACGATATAATTGCATAAATACTGTAAAGTCTTCTCATGAAGATTTTGTCACTTACGCAGGTCAAATAAATAAAAAATGTCAAGAGTTTGTACAACCTTTACGATATAAGCAAGAACAATTATTCAGGCACACAGAAAAACAAAAGTGTCATGTCCGAGAGATTACACCTATGTATTCCTATGTATTTTGACGCCCTGAAACCGAATATGACCTCAGAATTGCTCCATCAGATCAAGATTTTTTTTTACACTTAAAAAATTGTCAAATATTCCTTAAAATTACACTTTCAACCTGGTAAAAAGAAATCCTGATCTGATGGCGCAATTCTGAGATTATATTCGGTTTCAGAGCCTCAAAATACATAGGGATACATAAGTGTAGTCTTTCAGACATGACACTTTTGTTTTTTTGTGTGCCTGTAAATTATCAAATTTATGTTGGCATTTTAATCGTCTTGGGTCGATATCTTGAAAAATGTGCAAGATACAAAAAAATGTTTCAGACAAATGTTGTAGAGTTTAAAAATGTCTATTTACTGATTTTATCAGTTTGACCTTGAATAGCCTTATCAAAGTCAGAGCAAGATTACTTTAAAATTTTTAACAGAAATCTTCATTTTTTACATTTTCTTGTAGTTGATGTCAAAACGTTTTCAAAACGCTATAATGAAATATTTTTCATTGAGTAGTTTTTGAGTTATAAGGCTTGAATGTTATAGTATTGCTAGTATAAAACATGAAATACATCTTTTTTTATTACATAAAGTTTAACCTTTAAATCTTGTAACGCTTTGGCGCTCAGACGGTAATTGACCGGAGATCAAAGCGCGATCGAGATCCGGGAGAGAATTAAATCGAAGGCTGGTTTATGATTGCAACAAAAGATGAAGAAAGAAAAAAAGAACGCTCTACGTCAAGAGCACTTGGTAGAGGCGCGAAAAACTCCGCACTTCTGGTTATGGATCGTTGCCGCGGGCAGAAGACTGGAGTGTAGACTTGCCGAGTAACCAAAAGTGCTTTACCGATCTCAAGATCTCTTGAGCCCGTTTTACTCGGATGGAATCAGGAATCAGGATCGATCGTCTGCGAGAAGTTTCCCGTGGAAGATACTTGACTCCATTTCGGACTCGGGTAGTTTCTTCTCGGAACGGAATTCTGAGACAGAAGAGAGTCTCGTTTCTTGGAGGCGCTCGTTTATATACCTGGGCTTGGTAGTCGAGGTAGGCTCAAGGAGCGGTCAGAGGCTCAGCGGAGCTAGCATCCCTGCCACTCAAGATTGGGTACGGAAAATGGAGTGCGTTTGAACGTGCGAGATTGGCGACAACTGCGTGTGCGCGCCGAGACTGCCGTCGCACGGATGCTTTTGGTTGAGCGCGCACGGACTTAGAATATTATTAGGCGCGATGCGCCTTGTCGCTGCTATCTTGCAGATGTTCGGCTAAACAGCGTGGGACGGTGGACGGTCCGAGGGTAACAGGGCGGTTACCAACTTCACGAGGAGAATGTATTAATAGATCCAAATCAAATTTCTAACAAATCTGTGTTTTTATAGGAGAAACAATCCGTACGCTATTGTCAAACAGACTGTACATAAGGGACTGTACATTCCGGTATTAAATGTATGAAAACTATTGCATGCTCTTATGTATACTGGTCTTGAATAGAGAAAGAGATTGAACAGTTTTTTAAAACTTGTCACAACTGCTGCAGCTGCAAAATCTCAAATCAAAGTTGCACTTGCAAGTTGATATTCATCTACACATCCATGAAAACAACTTCACGCAGATTAGGCCCCATCAACGGGGAATACTACTTAATTGTCGTTGACGCCTTTTCAAAATGACCAGAAATTATTCCTACACAAACCGTTACGGCTCAACGTACAGTTGAGATTATGGAAGACATTTTCGCTCCTTTCGGCACTTCGGAAACGGATGGGATCCGATAACGCACGGTGCAATAAGCCACCAACCAATCATCTTGACTTATCTAACCCAACCAACGGAAAAACTCTAGGCATCGGCCGCTGTGAGTGGTGGTGTACTATCGGTCCTGTGTGCTATCGGGATCCGTCCTTCAAAAACCCTAGTTACTGATAATGGAACTCAGTTTATTTTTGAAGAATTTTAATCATTCTTGTCTTTTATACGGTATACAGTATCAGCGTACCTTATCTTTCAATCTTAGCTCCAACGACCAAGCTGAAAGATTTGTGGATATTTTCTAAAGAGGGCTTCAAAAACTTATCGGAAAGAATATACGGAGACACCTGCCTGTATTTCTTCAGCAATATTGATCGACACCTAATCCCAACGTTCCTAACAGTCTCTCCTGCTGAGGCATTGACGGGCAGACCTATGCGTATCGTTCTTGACTTATTTAAACCACCAATCCAAAGAAAGTTGCATAAGGGTGATTAAATTACGTCAAAAAAAGCAATACAATCGGAAATATGGAGTTAAACCAAAAACATTCGAAATTAATTCGGGCTTTGCCCCTCCCCCTTTCAAGCATTTATTTTTTGAACAATCATTTAATAAATATATTTCCTAATCCAATTCAACCTGAATCTAAATTTTAAATCAAAAATTATTTTGTGTGGAAGTTGCACCTGTGTCCGTTTCTTACTGTGTCTGATTGTCATTGTGCCCGTTTCTTATTGTGTCACTGTGTTTGTTTCTTACTATGTCCGATTGTCACCTGTGTCCAATTGTCACTGTGTCTAACTGCTACCACCGTATGTCTGTTTCCTATTGTGTCCGATTGTCACTGTGTCTGTTTCATTCAATTTGCTGCGTCCGATTTATTCTGTGCGCAACTATAACTCACTCGTAATAACCAAGATGCTGTTCTAGATTAACAGTCAGACATACAACCGTTCAGACGTTTAGTTACAAGAGAGGTCTATCCTAATGTTTTGGCCATTGTGCAGAATGATTTAAAAAAGGGAGATATTGCCGCCAGAATCAAAAGAGTACACTCAGAGTACAGCAAAATGTAGTCAGCAGACAGCGATCGAGTACCATACTAACAAGGAAACACAGGGAAGTGTCCGCCTCAGATTAAAACGAGTTTTTAATATGTTGTAGTACAGATAAAAATAAGGGACACGTATTTTTTTATATGTGCCCATACGCACTTTAAGGGGGTGAAACAACCCTTTGAAGAAAATCGGTTTTTTTCTTTCGAAGCGTATGCCGTCGAAACTATAAGAGATAGAAAAAAATGTTTTAAATAAAAGTTGAATGGCTCGAAGAGTAATTTATAACAGCGGAAAAAAAATTTTTTTTTTTAAATTCTTTTTAATACTTTCCTCCACCACTTACTTATTTTTTTTCAAAATTTTTATTTTTTTTATAAGCAAAATAAAGCTTATTTTATTACGAATTCAACGGTATATGATAAAGTTACAATACAACATTCCCATTTTCCAAAAATAATTAAAAATCTCTCTATAAGCACGGTACGCGCACCCGTCCGCGCGTTCGTGCGCTACGGAAGTGACTCCCTCCGATTTCGACGTGCCTTTAATATGTTGTACAGATTAAAATAAGGGACACGTATTTTTTACACGTGTCCTAATACACTTTTAAGGGTGAAACACCCCTTTGAAGAAAATTGGGTTTTTTCTTTCGAAACGTGTATCGTCGAAACTATAAGAAATAAAGAAAAATGTTCTCAATGAAAGTTGAATGCATGTTTTTCTCGCATAAGATGACAAAAACATTTCGAGGACAGTCTGTGTTTAATATGAAAACGCAGACATTGAGAAAAACATTTACTACAAAATAAAACGACACTACACTAAAGAATAACAACAATTACGGTGTTGTAAGACATTAATTTCTTGTTTAGAAAATAATATGTAATTAATATAAGTTAATTACATATAATGTTTAACTTATATTAATTACATATTATTTTCTAAACAAGAAATTAATGTCTTACAACACCGTAATTGTTGTTATTCTTTAGTGTAGTGTCGTTTTATTTTGTAGTAAATATTTTTTTCAATGTCTGCATTTTCATGTTAGACACAGACTGTCCTCGAAATGTTTTTGTCATCTTATGCGAGAAAAACATGCATTCAACTTTCATTGAGAACATTTTTCTTTATCTCTTATAGTTTCGACGATACACGTTTCGAAAGAAAAAACCCGATTTTCTTCAAAGGGGTGTTTCACCCTTAAAAGTGTATTAGGACACGTGTAAAAAATACGTGTCCCTTATTTTAAACTGTACAACATATTAAAGGCATGTCGAAATCGGAGGGAGTCACTTCCGTAGTGCACAAATGCGCGGACGGGTGCGCGTACCGTGCGTATAGAGAGGTTTTTAATTATTTTTGGAAAATGGGAATGTTGTATCGTAACTTTATCATATACCGTTGAATTCGTAATAAAATAAGCTTTATTTTGATTATAAAAAAAATAAAAATTTTGAAAAGAAATAGGTAAGTGGTGGGGAAAAGTATTAAAAAAAATTAAAAAAAGAAAATTTTTTTTCCGCTGTTATAAATTACTCTTCGAGCCATTCAACTTTCATTTAAAACATTTTTTTCTATCTCTTATAGTTTCGACGGCATACGCTTCGAAAGAAAAAAACCGATTTTCTTCAAAGGGGTGTTTCACCCCTTAAAGTGCGTATGGGCACGTATAAAAAAATACGTGTCCCTTATTTTTATCTGTACTACAACATATTAAAAACTTGTTTTAATCTGAGGCGGACACTTCCCTGTGTTTCCTTGTAAGTCGAATCAGACTTTTTCAGTTCGTGTATAATTGAGTTCTATTAATAAAGCGTTACAGTTTATCATAATTTCGAGATCTTACCCAAGAATGAAGAACATAACAAAAATTAAAAAAAAAAACAAAATTAAATATAAAAACACAAAACATATATAAAAACTTAAAAAATCAATAATAAAAATTAAAAAATTCTATACAAAAACGAAACTAAAAACTAACAATTAACTAACAATAAATATTGAAAAAAAAACTTAAAAAATAAAAAAATAAGAAATTATAAATCGGGAAAAGACTATATTTATTTATTTGAATATTTACAAATACAAAAAAGTAATTTAATAAAACAAAAAATAATAGGGAGAGTGGGCTAAATCGGAACTTGTTCCAAATCGGATTTTTTTAATTTAAATGAATATGATTAAGCAGATTTGCTTGCCATTTATAATGTAAATTTCTTATAAGACATCAAACATTTGACAGCAATTTGAGTTTTCTGTCATAATATTCACCGAATAGATGTGAATATACATAGTAGTTTGGTGCGTGATTTTAAGAAAACTAAATTCAATTTTTTTATATCAATTAAAATTTAATTTAACTTCTTATTCTCATATCATATACTCCAATTAAGGATAAAATAAAAAAAAATAAAAAAAAATACCTAAACATAATAATAGTATAATAACATATGAGAAATGTGTTAAAATCAGACTAAAATTCGTGACAAACACTATAGTTGTGTAATAGTATTTTTAAATTTAACTATATTTATAAAAAGAAGATAGATATAGTTTAATATCATATTTTATATCTAGATTACTTTACTTGCATATAAATATGTATTCATAAATTTGAACAATTCTTTAATAATATTTCAATCTTAAATAATTAAGATTTAGAGTCAATTTTAATATTTAAAAGAGTGTAACTAACAAGTTATTAATTGTAATCACAAAACTCAAAATGTCAGATATTGTATATTGTGTATACATTGTATATACTTTGAAATTTGATATCCAATTGATATGCAATTGATTTCGTTTGCATATATTTGCCTAAATGATTTCTGTAGCGCATTTAATCCTCCGCGTCACGGTGCAACGCGCAGCGGTATTGCTCTGAGAACTACACCTATCATCCAAGCTTATTTTAATGAATTATTGTTTTACATATTTCTTTAGCATGTTTGGTATTGTTTTTGGTTTTAATGTTTAATTATTTTTGTTTACACATTAAACATTAACAATAATGAAAAAATTAAACCAATAAAAAATATTTAAAAAAGTATAAAATACAAAATCAATAAAAAATAATAAAAAAAAACAAAAATTAATAAAAAATATAAATATTAATAAAAAAATTTTTTTTTAAGTGGAGTTGACAACGTCCTCGATTTGTGACTCTGGATAATTCAATGATGATCTTCGGAATTAGATAGAAAGATCTCGTGGTCAAATAAAAATCGATCTGCATCATAATATTATAAAGAGTTAAGTATGTATATTGTATCCGCTTTGTTGAATTTTGAATTTTTGAGATCGGATTTGTAATCAGTGATTTCGAAAACTCTTAAATAGCAAATTTCAAGCAAATCCAGTTGATTTTGATAATTTTGTCCACCATATTGGATCCGTCATTTTGAATTTTAAATTTTTGACATCGGATTCGTAATCAGCCACCTATAAAACCCCCAGATAGCCAATTTTAAACGAATCCAATTAATTTTGATAGCTCATATTAATTTAGTTCTCTTAAAGTCACGCGCCCGACCACTGTGGAACGACGGGAAAAATTATCTTAGTACTTCAATCAGAACGTGTGGCGTAGTAATGGTGAATATTTATAGTTAGTGTTAGTATTAAGATTAGTATTAATTTGTCTCGCTCTGCTCCGCTCGTTTCACTGCTCATCGCTACCATCTTAGCACTTCAACATTTCCATTCATTGAGCTGCAATTTTGCAGCATTATGATTTCTTTTGATATTTTTATCTTCACAGTATATACAAACTATAAAACTTTATATTAAGAAAATGTTTACAGCAACTATATGTTAGGTACAGCGACGTAACGATTCTTTTTTTTTAACGACGTATACATTATAAGACAGAGGCCGAGCAACAATAACCCACTTAATCTTGCTCCGATTTCCAGAAATACAGTGACACATAAAATACGCTACTGAGGCGAATAAGAAATGTCACAAAAATCAAAATATCATAAATCATAAGAGAAATGTCACAAAAAACAAAACATTATAAATTATAAAAGAAATGTCACAAATTAAAGCACCATAAATTATAAAAAGAGTGTCAAATAATAACGTCAACTAATCTATCGCAAATTGTCATTCTAGCCGGACGAATAAACTCGTTGACACAAAAAGTAATTTAAGGAGATTCTTCGAGGTAACACCGTTGCTCGACCCCGGAGACATACAAGCTCCAGCGGCAGACATTAAAATCAAGAAGCCGAAAGGCACGAGTATACACCACTTTTGGCTTCCAGAAACTCAGCGCCCACACCACAATAAATAACTTTAAAAACTGTCATTCTTCGCAGTTTGCTAATGAGTCACCCGCGCTCTTTACCGAGAAGCCTACTTAAGTAGACGGCGCTCTTTGGCGCCTGACACGTATTCGGTCGGCGAAGCGTTAGAGATAAAAAACGTTATTAAATCGAAACTCGTGGAACAGCGCGCAGGCGTTACAATAAATAAAATCGGTGCGCACGGCCCAAGAATTATCGGACAGAACTGATATAAATAATCAGCTTTCCTAAGCAAGAAGGGTATTCTTTCTTTCTATTTCATCTCTAATCCGTCGCACAGTCCGTGGCTCGAATCTATGATGCTCGGATCTGTACATATATTCATCCTATCCACCCGAGTCCGTCAGTTTGTCGGTACTTACTCTTTTCCTGCACTGACAAGCAAACCTACCCAACTGTTACACTCCGATTTTGATGAGCTTTAAATATGTTGTAGTCTAGGTCAAAATAAGAGACACGTATTTTTTTATAAGGGCCCATACGCACTTTTAGGGGATGAAACACCTCTTTGAAGAAAAAGACTTTTTTTTTCGAAGCGTATATCGTCGAAACTATAAGAGATAGAAAAAAATGTTCTAATTAAAAGTTAAATGGCATGAAAAGTACTATACAACAGTGATAAAAAAATTTTTTTTTTTAATTTTTTTTATACTTTTCCTCATCACCTACCAATTTTTTTCAAAATTTTTATTTTTTTTTATAAGCGGAATAAAGTTTATTTTATTACGAATCCAACGATGTATAACAAAGTTATATTCCGACATTCCAATTTGCCAAAAATAATTAAAAACTTCTCTATACTCATGGTACGCGCACCCGTCCGTGTGCTACGGAAGTGTCCCTTTCAATTTTGACGAGTTTTTAATATGTTGTAATACAAATAATAATATGGGACACGCATTTTTTATACGCCCATATGACCGTTAATGGGGTGAAACACGCTGTTGAAAAAAATTGATTGTTTAATTTCTGAGGTAATACTATCGAAACGGTAAAAGATATAAAAAAAAGTTTCAAATAAAAGTTTTATGGCTTTCTATGTACTTTATAACTGTTCGCTCAGGTTTTTTGAAAATGTCATTTTTTTCAAAATCTACTTCCCTCCTCTTCTAAATTTTTGAAAAATTTAAAATTTATCTTATATCAAAACTTATAGCCTATTTAACAACAAATTTAAACATGTATGATAAAGTTGTAGCCCAAAGACACATTTTTCAGAAATCAACTAATTAATATAGAAATATAATAAATAGAAAACAACATATTAAAAACTCGTCAAAATTGGAAAGGGACACTTCCGTAGCACACGGACGGGTGCGCGTACCATGAGTATAGAGAAGTTTTTAATTATTTTTGGCAAATGGAAATGTCGAAATATAACTTTGTTATACATCGTTGGATTCGTAATAAAATAAACTTTATTCCGCTTATAAAAAGAAATAAAAATTTTGAAAAAAATTGGTAGGTGATGAGGAAAAGTATAAAAAAAATTAAAAAAAAAATTTTTTTATCACTGTTGTATAGTACTTTTCATACCATTTAACTTTTAACTAGAACATTTTTTTCTATCTTTTATAGTTTCAACGATATACGCTTCGAAAAAAAAAAATCTTTTTCTTCAAAGAGGTGTTTCATCCCCTAAAAGTGCGTATGGGCCCTTATAAAAAAATACGTGTCTCTTATTTTGACCTAGACTACAACATATTCAAAGCTCATCAAAATCGGAGTGTAACAGTTGGGTAGGTTTGCTTGTGAGTTCGTCAATTCGTCGAGACTCAGTTTAAGCCAAATCATTTTCCTTCTGTGAGTCTGTCTGTTAGTCAGTACTCAGCTATATCCAATTTTATCCACTTCCTCAGTCTATTTTTCAGCACCTTTACTAGAGTGCGAAGAATACTCTGTTCCCCCCCTTTTCATTCCATTCTTTAACACCTCCACGAGAGTGCGAAGAATATCTTGCATCCACCTCCTCGGTTAATTCTTCACCACCTCACTCACCTTCGTTAATCTATTGTTCAGTCAGTCACTCAGTGCCGGTTAAGTTAACACTTTTACTTTTTCCCGAGTGTTCCACACCCGAAGTGTCACGCCCCAACCACCCACTGCGAGCGGACCTCAACACGATGAGCAATCAGTAACCCGTTGGCTACTACCATAATTGTAAAAGGTTAAAAATCCGGGATTCGTTTGAGAGTTTTGCGCTACACAAAAAATAGTAAGTCACCATTCATTCTTTCCTTCTTTCTTTCCCTCTTCTAGTGACTAAAAACCGATTGTTAAAGAATAATCACAGAAGTTAATATCCCGTCTCTTCCCGATATATCAAATTAATTATAATCTGGTCAAATCACCCTTGAACATGTCTTATAATTATACATGCGCATACTTATATATACTTGTAACAACTATTTAATAATCTATAAAATATAATTAATTGATTGAAATTGTAATAATCGAATAATATAATTTAGAGTATATGTTTAGATTATGAACTGTCAAATATGTAACGTTCGCAAATCATCTCTTTTATTCACAATTTAAATTAACATTAAACCAATACATCCCTAGTAATAAATAAATGTGGCAGATCAAATCCTCAAATGTAAAATCGTCTTTTCTCTTTTATAATATATAATAATTATTCCATTACCTACGATAGTTTTAAAATATATGTTATATTATTCTTTAGAAAAAAAATTAATTGTTAAAATTTATTTCATGTTCTCTTCAAATTAACCCGTCTCGTTCAACACCTCCTCCTAGTAAAAAATCACGCGAGGTCCGATTCCAAGTTAAAGAGATTAGATTCTCTGACTTAAATAAGGACCGACAATCGCACGACTCTTGGAAGGACGTCTAAGCGTGTGGTGGCACGGTGACCCAATTTCAAGAGTCATAAAAGTGCATTTGCCTTCGTGTCGTACGTCCGTCTAATACGACCACAAATTTAAGGATTCTGTTGCGTCTTTCCCTGCCTTCCCTAAATTCCAGATGGCCTTTCCTTAACCATCTTTCCTTTAAGGTTGGACGTAACATATACGAGTAAAAATTTTAAAGTAATACTAAATGTACTTAAAATAATTTTTTTTTATTTTTTCATGAAATCAATCATCTCTCTTTATGCGTGTTTTAATTACGCATAAAAAGATTTTGCAATTTGTAAACAATTCAATGAGTCTCATTGTAAAGAGACACTTTACAATGTCATATAATGACTCTTGTTTACGATCTTCTTAAGCTGACAATGATGATTACACACAGACAAATATTCGAAAAATGGCGAGCGTGCTTCATGGACAATGAAAAAGCAAATGTGTTTTAGTTATGTGTGTTTCGAAATGTTATTAATGATTTTTGGGAGTATTGTCAAAATATCAAATGGTAAAAATATGGGGCTTCATGATTAAGTGTAAGATATTGAAAAATGAGCCAAATAATTATGAAAGTTGTGAAACAGGTGTGCAGCAGCAGTGAGAGTACATGTGTGAGAATAAAGAATTCCGAGTTTAAATCCCGGTTGAATCGGAAATTTTTCCATTGCTTACATTACTATATTACGTGATATTTATTTATTCTTACAAAGTTCGGTGGCACTTGAACACTTTTTTTTCCCACAAATTGTAATAAGTCTAATTCAACGCCAGTATCCCATTGTGTTATATTAGCTTCAGCTTGTTTTATTTTCGACCATTTTCCAGCAAGAAAAGTCTCTGACTGTCTCGATATGTCATTCGAAGATTCTTTTAGAGTCTCATTCAACCATGCAATGTGGCTTTCGACGATATTTTTAACAGTTTCTTCAGTAAGAATATTGGCGTCTATTAGTTTCTTTGCGTACCGATCTGGTATGGATCTATATTAAAAGAGAAATTTGTATTAGTAATTCTATAAATATTTATGTAAATATTGTAAAGTATTTTTTTGTTGACAATTATTTTTTATATTCTGTTACAGCAAATATGCTAGTGTAATCAAACACCAGTGATCTAAAGATATTATTTTTGGTTTTATTTTTGTGTCTCCAATTAGCTTTTTATTTTAGTTGCGTATAATTCACGTTCATTTTTGTGTATGCAGGCGCTACGCACGCATTTTCCGTCTTATCTTATCTAGCACCCATATTATTCTTTAACAATAAAAAGTTGTAATCAATCAATCGTGCCGAGTTATTGCAAAAACCTATCAGGTTATAGGCCCAGGCTATCATTCGACTGCATGTACGTATAAATTTATATGTGTGAAGCACGAGTCCGCAATTTCTGATGCTTGAGATGTGTCGAGGTTAGTCGGCCGGGTGGTGCATAGACTCGATCGTATCAGTTTCTTTTTGAAAGACAAAAATTCTCAATGTCAAATCATGGCAACTGGCTCAGGTAATACGCCTCAGATTATTGCTGGCAGCGGCGGATGTACGATTGAAAAATTAGAAAGATCCAATAATTATAATAACTGGAAATTTACAATAAAAATGTCATTTATTATGGATGGGCTATAGAATTGCATTTTGGGATGAATATACAAATTGTGATCAAAAGGCGCTTGCAAAAATTTGCTTAAACGTTTCATCATGTTATGCCTATGTAAGAGTAGTTGAAAAATCCAGGTAGGCATGACAGAATCTACAAGCAGCATTTGAAAAAGGAAATAATTTGCTATAAATGTAGTAAAGGTCACATTAAGTCGAAGTGTTCTCAGGTGAAAAAGGAATGGAAGCCAAAAGAGAAGAAGATCCAAAGAATTCATCAAAAAAAAACTGACGATAAGTAGTTATTAGCAACGAGTCTCGCAGGTGGAAGTTTTAGTAAAATCAGCACATAATATTCATTAAATGTTTTTTAAATATTTATTTAATATTAATTTTTTATTGTACAATTCATTATAACAAAAATATTTATTAAACATTTATTAAATATTTATTTAACATTAATTAAATATTTAAAATAATGATTTAGAGAAAATAGTTATTTAATATTTAATGTTAATTTAACATTTATTTAACATTAATTAAATATTTAAAATAATGCTTTGGGAAAGTATTTATTTAACGTTTATTTAATATTTATTTTACATTAATTTTTCATTTAAAAAAAACTTTTTTAAAAACATTAGTTTAAAATTTCTTAAACATTAATTTAATATTTACTTCCCATTAATTTTTTATTTGAAAAAACATTTTTTAAAACCATTAATTTAACATTTATTAAACATTAACTTAATATTTATTTCACATTAATTTTTCATTTAAAAAAACATTTTTTAAAAACATTAATTTATCAAACAAAATAAACAAAAGTTAAGGTTTATATAAATAAATTTAAAATAGGAAGTAATGAACTCAAAAGCCACGCAAAATGTAGAACGGAAATAAATAAATCCAATTTAATACCAATATCAAGCAAACGTTTCGATCTTTAATGTCGGTTTTCCTCAGTACAGATTTAAAAGTCTATAAAACAAAAATTACGTTAAATTATCAAAAGATCTGATTTTAAAATGAACCATAGGAGCGCGCTCTCTCCTCTCCAATTGGAAAGAAAAAAGTTATATTAAACAACATACATAGGAACGTACTAACAACGGATGGTGTCCTGCCGAAAACCTACGGTTTGCCAAAGATCCATAAACCTAGATCCAATAACCCTTTAAAAATTATAATTTTTTCAATAAATAGTCCATTATACTCTCTGGCTTATTTTTTACATAATATAATTTATAATAGCATACCAGAAGCAGATAGTTTCATTAAAAATAGTTTCCATTTGGTTAATAAACTTAATGGCCTTTTCCTGGAATCAGATCACGTTTTAGTGTCATTGGACGTCGTGTTTCTTTTCACCAATGTTCCAAAAAACTTAGCGGTGGAAAGCGTCATGACTAGATAGGATTTGATTTCACAAAACACCACTATTTCGGTCAATGAATTTCTCAAAGCTCTAAATTTAATAATAGATTCTACGTTTTTTAAATTTAATAATGTTTGCTACAAAACAGATCTTTGGTTTGTTGATGGGATTACCGTTGTCTCCTATTTTAGCGGATTTGGTTATGTAGGATTTGGTTATGTAGGATTTGGAGTGCAAGGCAACAAAATCCTCTTTTTTCATCTATCATTTTACTGCAGATATGTAGATGACATTATATTAGCAGTCGCGGTAAACTCGTTATCAGGTACATTGACACGTTCAGTTCTATACATGATCGTTTACAATTTACTATGGAAAGAGAGAGCAAAGGAAAAATTAGTTTTCTTGAAATCATGTTAGTAAAGGTGAATAATAAGATTATTTTCGATTAGTATCGCAAACCAACTTTCTCGAGAAGATATCTAAATTTTTTCTCACGTCATCCCTTGTGCCATAAAAAGGTTATTTTTGATATGGTTGACAAATTAGTTTTATTATCACATCCTCAATTTCATCGTAAGAACCTCATAATTTTAGTCAATATTTTATTGGAAAATAATTATTCTTTAAATTTTATCTTTGCCATGATTCATTTCAGACTTAAACACCTTTTTTATAAAGATAACTCGTTGAAGATAAACGTGAGAAGATTTTTTTACGATCCCTTACATTGAGTCGATATCAGAGAAATTTTCGTCTTTCTTATGTAAATTTGACTGCAATGTTACGTTCACAATCCTTGCTAAATTGAATGGGCGGATCCCGATAGCGCACGGGACCGATAGCCCACCATTATTTACAGTAGCCGATGCCTAAAGTTTTTCCGTTGGTTGGGTTAGATAAGTCAAGATGATTGGTGGGCTGTCGTACCGTGAGCTATTGGACCCCGTCCAAATTGAATAGATTTATAACTACTAGTAAAGACCACATAGAGCACCCTTCTTGTAATAACGTGGTCTATAAAATTAATTGTAAGGACTGCGATTCTTCTTACATGGGGCAGACGAAACACCAACTAAAAACAAGAGTCAGTGAACATTAGGAAATCTAGTTCTCTTTCGGTTATTTCGTTACACCACCTTGGAGGAAACCACGAATTTGATTGGGAGGACGTGGAAATTTTAAACAAAGAGCCATCTTATGTTAAAAGATTTATATCCAAGATATTACACATTAAAAATCAATTGCATGGACTCAACAAATAAAGTGATACCGAACTCTTCTCGGATGCGTACTTTCCTATTCTCGATCGTATTTCCCTTTTTTAGGTTCGTCATCCCTCCTCCTTTTATTCGGTCCACCGAAGCTATCTCGTTTGATCCTCATTATTTGTATCTATATTTTCCAAGATGTAACATCCTGTCTTACAATGCTAGGACATGAGTTTTGGTGTTTAGAGGTATTTTGTATACAATTCTTTGTCTCGATTATTTTCCTTTTTTGATTTTGCATCATTCTTCTTTACATTTTTACATCTCATGACTTGCACAGTTCTCTTTTGTTTTATATTTATTTTTATTTTATTTTTTTTTCATTATTTAATTTGTATTGTTGTCTGTTATAATTTTAAAAGTCATCATTTTAATATTACCTTTTAATTTATTGGTTACCAATCATGTCATGCTGATTTTACAAAGCTCTTGTCTTTGAACACGCTTTGTGAGGTTGTTTATTATGTTAAGACGTTATAAGAAGATGTACATCGCAGCTTCTCACAGTTTCTATTTGTTTGGTAATTTGATTGATTTTTGACCTTTATTTGTTTATTTTGATAAGTTTAAATTATAATTAATGCGATTATTTTTGTTTTAAAGACTTTTAAATCTGTACTGAGGAAGGCCGACGTTAAAGGTCAAAACGTTTGTTTGATATTGGAATTAAGCTGGATTTATTTATTTGCGTTTAACATTCTGAGTGGCTCTTAAGCTTACTACTTCCTATTTTTAATTAATCATTTATTCAACATTAATTTAATATTCATTTTACATTAATTTTTTATTTAAAAAAACATTTTTAAAAACATTAATTTAATATTAATTTAACATTTATTTAATATTTATTTTACATTAATTTTTCATTTGAAACAATAATTTTATTTTACAAACAAAATAAAACAAAGGTTAAAGCTCTTATAAATAAATTAAAATTAGAGAACAATGAGCTCAAGAGCCACGCAGGATGTCAGACGCAAATAAATAAATCAACGCATAACTCCAATGTCAGGCAAACGTTTCAAATTTTAATGACGGTCTTCTTCAGTACACATATTACAAGTCTATAAAACAACAAATTAATCGCACTAATTAAGATATGAATTTGTCGAAATAAACAAATAAAGATCAAAAATAAAAAAAATGAAAACAAGTTACCGAATAAATAGAGATTGTGCAAAACCGCGGTGTACATCTTATTTCAACGTCTTAGCATAATAACATTATAAACGACCTCACAGAACGTGTGCAGAGACAAGAGCTTCGTAAAACCGTATAAATTTGTTGCTAACAAATAAATAAATAAATAAGAAAATGATATTAAAATGATGACTTTGAAACTTGTAACAGACAACAATACAAATTAATTAGTTAAAAAATATAAACGGAAAGTAAATAAAAATAAAAATAAATATAAAAGCTGTACAAGTCATAACATATAAAATTGTAAAAAAAACGCATTATAAAAACTATGCAAAATCAAAAAAGAAAAAGGAAAATAAATTAAAGCAAAAATTATTATATACAAGTTACCTCTAAGCACTGAAACTCGTGTCACAGCCTTGAGATGAGATATTACATCTTTGTAAGAATAGGTGTGGTGTCTGCCAGCCTTGGCAGACTCACGCCCAATCTCGGGGGACCCGGAGGGGGAGCTCGCCGCCTCTATCTTGGGATGGTCCGGTCGATTGCGCTGTATGGCGCTCCCGTGTGGTACCCCGATATGGCGGCCAGCCGTCGTTTAAGGACGCTTTTACAGAGCTCCCAGCGGGGGCTGGTCGTCCGGGCCGTATGGGGATACCGGACCATCGCCACTGTGGCGGCGATGCTAGTAGCCGGGGCGCTCCCGTGGGTGCTTGAGGCGCGTGTATACGCAGATGCGTACGCAGAAAAATGCGCGCGCCGTCGGGACCCCGCGGCGGCGTTCTGGACACTAAAAGAACAGAAAGTGTGGCGCCTCAACGCGAGGCGACGTGCTGTTAAGGATTGGGGCGAGAGTCTGTCCCTAGATGGACCGGGCTCTCGTGCCGTTGGCGCCATTGGGCCAGTTTTGAAGAAATGGGTGGGCCGGTGGCGCTTTGGACTCCTCACGTTTAGGCTGGTGCAGGTGCTCACCGGGCATGGTTGCTTCGAATAGGCAGAGAACCTACCAGGATGTGCCACCACTGCAGGGCTCTGGTGGACTCGGCGGATCACACCCTGCTGGAGTGTCTAGCATGGGAGGTTGACCGTTGGGTCTTACTCCGGGCCCTGGGAGTTAATGCGGCGGAGAGCATGGTGAGTGCCATGCTCGAAGGGGAGGAGAAATGGGGAGCCGCGCTCTCCTTTTGTGAGTCTGTTATCTCACAGAAGGAGAGCGACGAGAGAACGAGGGAATCGGCCCCGAACGCCGCTTCCTCGAGAAAGAAGCGACCGGGGAGAAGAGTCCGGGCATACGCCCGGATCTCGTAACCCCCGCCAAGTCACGGGCTGGAGGGACGAACGGGCAAGATGTGCCTGGCCCTCCAGCCCGAGATTGCTGGGAGCTGCAGGAATCGGACGCGGGGGCGCTCAATCCCATTGCAAGCAGCTCCACGGCAGGGGAGACCGTTGCGTAGTGGTCTCGCAACGGTCTCCAGATACGATGGCCTCCTCCCACTTCTTGGGAGGGGAAAAGGGGCTCGGGGGACGCCCGTTGGAGAATGCCTTGCAACCCCGAGCCGCCCCTATCGTCTCATGCAAAGGTGGACCACCATGGGGTTTTAGCCGGTAAGAGTCCGACATAACCGTTTTTCTCTCTCCTGGGAGGAAAAGGTATCCATGAGGATTTCCCCATGTAAAAAAAAAAATTTCGGTAAGAATAGGTACAAATAATAAGGACCGAAACGAGACAGCCTTGATGGACCAAACAAAAGGAATAGAAGGAGAAGGGATGACAAACCTAAGAAGGCGGAATACGATCGAGGATAGGAAAATACGCATCCAAGAGTAGTTCGGTATCGCTTTGTTTATTGAGTCCATGCAATTGATTTTTGATATGTAACATCTTGAATATAGATCTTTTAAAAAAAATGGCTCTTTGTCTAAAATTTCCACGTTCTCCCAATCAAATTCATGATTTTCTCCAATGCGATGTATTAGGTGCGCAACTAAGTTTCCAGTGTTTGTCAATAGACGGCTCCAGCAGTAAGTGCTGATCAATTTAGACATACTTAAAACGTTATGAACCAAGCTTAGACATATGATAAACAAACCGCGTTGACACGTTAGTGATTTTGTTTTGGCGTCATATACTTTTGATTGTGTGAAAATGTTTGATTTTGTGCCAAATAATCGTCATTTGCGGAAAGTGTTAATTTTCTTATTTCATTCAAAGAAAACGGCGGCTGAAGCGCATTGAGAGCTCCAAAAAGTTTACGGAGATGCTGCTCTAAGTGAAACAATGTGCCGTGATTGGTTCCGTCGCTTCAAAGACGGTGATTTTGATGTTGATGACCGTCCGCGTGAAGGAAGGCCAACAACATTCGAAAACGCTGAATTGGAGGCATTGCTCGACGAGGATCCGTGCCAAACGCAAGAACAGCTTGTTTCAGCATTAGGAGTTATCCGCCAAGCCATTTCCAAACGATCGCATGCGTTGAGAATGATTCAAAAGCAAGAAACTTGGGTTCCTTATGATTTGAAGCCAAGGAACGTTGAGCGTCGTTTTTTCACCTGTGAACAACTGCTCCAGCGGCAAAAAAGGAAGGATTTTCTTCATCGCATCGTGACGGGTGGTGAAAAATGGATTCATTACAGCAACCCAAAGAAAAGAATAAGGAGTACCCGGTCATGCTTCTATGTCGTCGGCTCGGCCAAATATCCACGCTGCAAAGGTTATGCTGTGTATTTGGTGGGACCAAGTCGGTGTTATTTATTATGAGCTGTTGAAACCAAACAAAACTATCACTGGGAAACGGTATCGACTTTAATTGATGCGACTGAGCCGAGCATTGCGCGAAAAACGGCCACAATACGAGTAGAGGCACGACAAAGTGATTCTACTGTATGACAACGCTCGGCCTCATGTTCCCAAACCCGTTAAAATCTACGTGGAAACGCTCAAATGGGAAATCCACCCGCTATATTCCCCAGATATTGCGCCGTTTGATTATTACTTGTTCCGTTCGATGGCACATGGTCTGGCTGATCAGCAGTATTCCGCTCATATGAAGACATCAAAAAATGGCTTGATTCGTGGATAGACTCAAAAGACGAACACTTTTATCGTAACGGTATTTGAGCTTTGCCAGAAAGATGGGCAAAAGTTGTAGCTAGCGATGGGCAATACTTTTAATGATTCATTTGTAATCATTTTTTCACAATAAAGTTGCATTTTCATAAAAAAAAACAGCGAGAACTTAGTTGCGCACCTAATAACGAAATAACTAAAAGAGAACTGGTTTTCCTAATATCTGCTTTGTGTTCGCTGACTCTTGTTTTTAATTGGCGTATTGTCTGTCCCACGTAAGAAGAATCGCAGTCCTTACAATTAATTTTGTAGACCACGTCATTACAAGAAAGACGCTCTATATGGTCTTTGCCAGTATTATAAATTTATTCAGTTTAGAGATGATCGTGAACGCAACAGTGCAGTCAACTTAACTGAGAAAGACAAAAATTTCTCTGATACCGACTCAATGTAAGGGATCGTAAAAAATCTTCTTCCACGCTATTCTCAACGCAGGTGTCATTTTTATAAAAAAAGTGTTTGAGTCTGAAATTTATCATGGAGAAGATAAAATTTAAAGGATAATTATTTTCCAATAAAATATTAATTAAAATTATGAAGTTCTTACGATAAAATTGAGTATGTGATAATAAAAGTAATTTGTCAACCATATAAAAATAACACCCTTTTTATGACACAAGGGATGGTGTGAGAAAAAATTTAAGTATCTTCCTGAGAAAGTTGATTTGCGGTATTAATCAAAAATAACCTTATTATTTACCTTTACAAGCATAACATCAAGAAAGCTGATTTTTCCCTCGTTCTCTCTCTTTATAGTAAATTGTTAATGGTCATACATGGAATTAAACGTGTCAAGGATGCCCGATAACAAGTTAGCCGGGGCTGCTAATATAATGTCATCTACATATCGACAGTAAAAAGGTAGATGAAAAGACAGGAGTTTTAACGCCTTGCATTCCAAATCCTGCATGACCAAATCAGCTAAAATAGGAGACAACGGTGATTCTATTGGTAAACCAACGATCTGTTTGTAGCAAAGTTATTGAATTTAAAATACGTAGAATCTATTATTAAATTCAAAGCTTTGAGAAATTCATTGACCGGAATAGTAGTATTTTTCAAAATCAAGTCCCATTTAGTCGTGACGTTTTCCACCGCTAAGTTTTTTGGAACATTGGTGAAAAGAGACATAACGTCCAATGACTCTAAGACGTGATCTGATTCCAAGGAAAGACCATTAAGTTTATTAATTAAATGGAAACTATTTTTAACGAAACTATTATCTTCTGGTATACTGTTGTAAATTATATTATGTAAAAAATAAGCCTGAGAGTGTAAAAGACTATTTATGGAAGAAATTATAATTCGTCGAGAATTATTAAGTTTATGAATCTTTGGCAAACCATAGGCTCTCGGCAAGACGCCGCCCGTTGTTAATATGCTCCTATATATATGTTGTTCAATAAAACCTTTTTCTTTTCAATTGGAGAGAAGAAAACGCGCTTCTTTGTTTAGTTTTAGAATCGGATCTTTTGATAATTTAATGTAAGTAGATTCATCAGAGAGCATGCCTTCTATTTTCAAGATGTAATCATTTTTGTCAAGGGTAACTGTTATGTTACTCTTGTCCGCTCTGGTAAACAAAATGTTAGGATGCTACCTAACGAATCTCCCCGTGGTTCGTAAGGGTGGGTCTCGATAGCGCACATTCCGATAGCACACAAACCACTCACAATGGCAGATGCCTAGAGATTTTCCGTAGGTTGGGTTAGATAAGTCAATATGATTGGTTGGTGGGCTATCGGGATGTGCGCTATCGGCACCCACCCGGTTCGTAACCGGTCTTTAATTAGCTGGTCATTGATATTTGCCGGACGGCCGCTACGGAACAAGTCCTTCAAGATCGATGCAGATCGATTCCTAATTGCCACATGTATATTTTCTCTGTATTTTGAGATGTTATGTTTTATGTGTTTGATAAATTCTAATAATGTTTTTCCCCTGTCACTATCCAACAACGGTAAACCAAAGCGATTCTCCAGTTGTAAAAGGTATCGGACGTCCCTCGGGATATCAATACCGCTCAGATTAGTAAACCAACAATTTTATATTTTACAATTTTATATTTTATGACTTGTACAGCTTTCATATTAATTTTTATTTTTATTTATTTTCCGTTTATATCTTTTAACTATTTAATTTCTATTGTTGTCTGTTACAAGTTTTAAAGTCATTATATTAATATCATTTTCTTATTTATTTATTTATTTGTTAGCAACCAATTTATGTGGTTTTACAAAGTTCTTGTTTCTGCACACGCTCCGTGAGGTCGTTTATAATGTTATTATTCTAAAACGTTGAAATAAGATATACACCGTGGTTTTGCACAATCTCTATTTATTCGGTAACTTGTTTTTATTTTTTTTATTTTTGATCTTTATTTGGTTATTTCGACAAATTCATATCTTAATTAGTGCAATTCATTTGTTGTTTTATAGACATGTAATATGTGTACTGAAGAAAACCGTTATTAAAGGTCGAAACGTTTACCTGACATTGGAGTTATGCGTTGATTTATTTATTTGCGTCTGACATCCTGGCTCTTGAACTCATTGTTCCCTAATTTTAATTTCATTTTACATTAATTTTTCATTTGAAACAACAATTTCAAAAATATTAATTTAACATTTGTTGAACATTAATTTAATATTAATTTAATATTTTTTTTTTTTTAATAAATGTTTTTTAAGCGTTTATTTAATATTATTTAAGTATTTATTTTTCATAAATTATTTAATTGAAAAAATGATTTTAGTAAGCATTTTTTAAATGTTTATTTAATATTTATTTAATGTTTATTTAATATTAATTTTTTACTTATTTTTTATCTCTATAAAATTATGTTTATTTATTAATTATTAAACATTTATGTTGCGTGCCCGCTTTGAGGAAGCGTCTAATATCGATTCGCGCGAGGCGATAGAAGAAGATCGTTCCCTATCAACGATTGTTATGGTTGTCATCGTCTTGATCTTTCTTACGAACTGTCACGTTCTTATATTACAGTTATCTTTTTAAAAGTCTGTCTTCTTATTTCGGGAGTGCGCGTATTATTGTCACAGCGTGAGTGTATGATAACGAGACGACCTTCCCGGTTGTAACTATTTATTTTTCAATTATTATAGATTTTAAAATTCGTTCAAAAAAGGTTTTAATAACATCTATGAAAATCAGTAAAAAATTAACTTAATTATATATATCTATAAAAATAATATACTTTAATTATATTTTGTCTTTTCAATAACAGATATTGACCTATCAGTGATGTACATGTATTAGCATAAAGTATTTACAGATCATTACGAGGGATCAGTTCGCAGCGATCACAAAGGTCAAGCAATTAATAAACGTTTTCTTTAAATACTTAAAGAACGTTTTTATAATATTCAAAAAACATTCTTTTAACGTTAAAATAAACATTTTTTAAATGAAAAAAGTGCACTTAACCCATTATTTTTAACGATTTTATAAATGTTTTTAAAAATGTTTATTAACCCTTAAGCACACCGATCCTGTAAAATACGAAAACACATTTTTGGGTCTGGGAGATTTTTTCAACTTTGAGAAGCTATAATTTTCATTACAATCAATATTTTTCTACGATTTTTTTTTAAACAAAAGTTCAAAATCTTAGGAGTGACTGCATAATCGGCATTGCCGATAAATAATTTATTGTTAAGTTATAAAAGCAAAACCATTAAGCAAAAATGAGAAATTGATCAAAAATTCATTTTTCCTTCAAAAAATCATATCTTCGCACCAAGAAAGATTTAAGAACTTTCAAATACGGCGTTTTAAAGCTAAAGAGTCACACTTTCAAAATAAAATTTGGCAAAGTCATTTCTTGTAAAAAGTATAATTATGTAACATGGAGAATATGAGGTATTTTTGCGCATCTAAAAATCTACTTAAAAAAAAAAAATCATATCTTTGTAACAAAAAAAACTTTAAAGAACTTTACAGTACGGCGTTTTAAAGCTAAAGATTCATACTTAAAAAAAAAAAGTTATATTATTGTCATTTCTACTAAAAAATGTACTTATGTAATAAGGCAAATATGAGGAATTTTTGATTAAATCATGTCTAAAATTGAAAATTGATGTGTTTCATGATATATTTCGGAAAAACTCTTTTTTCCACAACATTTTATAATATTCCAACTTTAGATAGAGTATATGCGAGTAACATCTGCAAATCAACCTGTTCGAACGTATTTTGTCCAGTTTTTTTATGTAAAATACTCACAAAAAAAGTTTCACTTACACATTATATGGGTCGCATTGACCCTAAAACTTTGCTGCGGTGTCATTCGAATTCTAGTTGACCAAAAACGTTGATCAACTATATCAATTGAAAGAGGAGAACTTTCAAACTTTCAAACTTTTTTTACGTCTTGGTCCGAACCTCCTATCTCATTCCGTCTTCACATAGCAAGCGTTCAAAACTTCATATGGTGTCTCTCAGACTCACGTGTTTAAGGGTTAATAATTACCGCTTTATTAAGCAAAAAAAAATTGTTCAGGACTTTTTGACTCAGTCTTTTAGTAAGGAATAACGCTAATTAGTTGGCGCTTTTTAAGATACACCCATATATTAGGTTGTTCGGAAAGTAATTTTTTTTTTATAAAAATGAAAGATGATTTTATTATAGTATAAATATTTTATTGAATTATATATTTTCCATTCTGGTCCAATATCTTTTACCATCTTTCTGGCAGTAGCATGATTCTACGCTCATAAAATTTTTGTTTTCTGCTGGCAAAATACTGATCTAGATTTTTGACTTCCTTATTTGAAGCAAAGGTTTTACCGTCTAAAAAATTTTGTAGAGACCGGAACAAATAATAATCAGAAGGTGCCAGATCTGGAGAATATGGTGGGTATGGCAGTATATCCCATCCAAGCTGTAAAAGCTTTTGACGAGTTACCAAACTTGTACATATGAGGTCTCGCATTATCTTGATGGAACACTACACCTTTTCTATTGATCAATTCTGGCTTTTTCTGTTTAAGTCAATCATTCAATTTGTCCAGATGACAGTACACTTCAGAATTGATCGTTGTGTTGTCCGGTAGAAACTAAAAAAGAAAAAACTATTTCTTTGAAATTCTACTAAACATATAGCATCACTTTTTTTTATGAATATCGGCTTTCGAAGTACTTTGAGCCGGTTCATCTTTTTTACTCCATGATCTCTTGCTTTTAACATTGTTGTAGATAACTCATTTTTCGTCCCCAGTGATGATGCACTTCAAAAATGAATCATTTTCTTGACGTTTGAGAAGCAAATCACAAACGTCAACGCGACGGCACAGATTTCTTTCCGTAAGAACATGAGGAATCCATATGTCGAACTTTGATATTAAACCTAGGCATTTTAAATGATCAAGAACGGTCAAATTCGATAAACCTAATCTCTCAGCGATCTCATGAGTTGTTATACGCTGGTTTGCATCAATTAATGCCTTTATTGTGTCCTTATCATTGTTGGGAAAAAAAGAAATTACTTTCCGAATAATCTAATATATATATATATAATGTAATATCATTAAACACATTATAAATATTTGCTAAAATTGGATTTGAATTTGATTCCATTATTAGGTTAGGGTAGACTGGGGCCAGTTGACCCGCCTCTTACAAGTGTTGCAACTGTTACAGCCTAGTTCACTTGTGTAACAATTGTAATATTCATAGCGACCGATCATAGCGTAGTTCAAAGCATTTAGAAGTACCAAATGGACCGCAGCCTTGATTGCTCATTGTTTGCACATGTATGCACACTTCGAATTTTCGTTTGCACATTACTAGTAAAATAGTTATTAAAAAAACAATTTTGGAGGGATACTTTCATAATCACTCCCCAACTATGAGCAAATTATATTCAAATAGTTTTTATCAATAGATTTTTGTTTGCATATTCAGAAACATGTCGTACACCCAAGGACTTTGATTCTGTCCATGGGGAAATTTTCCAAACTGAGAAGTCGCTATCTTTCTACATATTTACAGTTCATGATTAACGTAACGACCATAACGTAACGACCATAAGCTCTAGTCGTTTCATTAATCATGAACTGCGAGTATGTAGAAAGTGGAGACTTCTCAGTTTGGAAAATTTCTCCAAGGACAGAATCAAAGTCCTTAGGTGTACACCTTTAAGTAAAAAATTATAAACAAATTAATTTTTAGCGATTGTCTTTACGCGACGGAAAGTATGTATATACACCCACGGTCATCGATTCTGTTCCTCAGGAAATTTTCCAAACTAAGAAGTCACTATCTTTCTACATACTTGCAGTTGATTAACGTAACGTCAAAGCTTATGGTATGGCCTCGCTGATCGTTTGCGATCGCATTTGACATAAAGGTAAAGTAACCTTTATGTCAAATGCGATAAATTTTTAGAAGTTAATCCGCAAACTTGAGTTTGGAAGATTAATAATTTCTTGTGATGAAAAAGAAGATAAATTAAAGATAAATTTTTAAAAACTATCAAACTATTATTAAATTATTGTATTGTCATTATTCCAGCGTCATTTAATTAATAATTTCTACGTTAATTATGTGAGTATGTAGAAAGATAGTGATTTCTTAGTTTGGAAAATTTTCTGAAGGTCAGAATCGATGACCGTGGGTGTACAGTCGTGTTCATTATAGTTGCGATACTTTTTCTTAGATGCGTTTCTGAACGCGCAACTATAACGAGAGCTGAGGACATGATTGGTTCTTACTTGTGGATCCAGCCAATTACATTTGCCGCTCGATGAGCAAGGCTACATTCCAAAAACCATCAAAGAAAAAGTGTCGCAACTATAATGAACACAACTGTACACCCAAGAACTTTGATTCTGTCCATGGGGAAATTTTTCAAACTGAGAAGTCGTTATCTTTCTACATACTTACAGTTCATGATTAACGTAACGACCAATAAGCTCTAGTCGTTTTATTAATCATAAACTGCAAGTATGTAGAAAGTGGTGACTTCTCAGTTTGGAAAATTTCCCCATGGACAGAATCAAAGTCTTTGGGTGTACGTATTTAAAATGAATTCTAAAGATATACGCTTGAAATTTTATCTAATAGATTCTTGTTTGCACATTTTAAATCAAATCGATTTTTTGTTTGCCCAGGTGTCCAAAAATTAATTCGGGTAAGTATAATTTATGAGTAAATAAATAAATAAATGTGTCCCAGACACAACATAACTCGTTAATCTTTCATCATATGTAAGACCTAACATCATGTAAAATTATATTTAAAAAATTAAAATTATATTAAAAAATAAAATAAAATAAAATAAATCATATAAAAAATAATAATTATAAAAATTAAAAAAAAATAATATTAATCATATTAAAAATAATCATATAAAATATTTCATTATATTAATAAATATGTTATAAAATAAAATTTTTAGCAAGCATATGCGAGCTTCATTTTGAAGCAAATTGCTTTGAAATTAAGTGGAGGAAACCACGTTCAAACAATGTGCCTGCTAAAGAACTAAAAAGGCAAAAAAAAGGTACTATCCCTTCACAAATGTTAATTATAGAAAAACCAAAAAAAAGACGAATAAGTACGGAAACTATAGACAAGAACACAACAAATGAACAAAAAAGAATGAAATTACAGTAAGTATTTTTAAATACATAATTATTTGAATCTTATTTTGAAAAAATAAAAAAAATGATTTTACTTTGTAAAAATATAATGTAATATGTATATCTACTATTTGAAAAAATGATCAATTTACACGCACGCACGCACGCACGCACGCACGCACGCACGCACGCACGCACGCACGCACGCACGCACGCACGCACGCACGCACGCACGCACGCACGCACGCACGCACGCACGCACGCACGCACGCACGCACGCACGCACGCACGCACATATATAATATTAATAAATAAATATTTCCTGGTATATTTTAGAAAAAAAAACAGGTACTGCACTTACAGAATTAACAGAATGTATACATACAACAAAAGAAAATTCTGAAGATGAACATACATTGTCATTGTATGTACATCTCTTGCATTGAATATTTCAATGCAAGAGATGTATGTATTATACTTTTTGGTTAATCTATTATTATTTATAATTACTGCTCTATTGTTTTTTTTCCTATTAATCATCTTTAATTTTTGTGTGTATTTTATTAACCTCAAACAGTAATTATTCGTTTTTGTTTATTTTTAAATTATTTCTTAGTTAATCACTCTTTTTATTCTATTCTTTTTAAACAATTTAAATTGTATTATAGCAACATTAAAATTCAATTGTGTTTTACAGAAATGAAATAGTTGATGACCAGCAAAATGTTTCTATGAAAACATTAATGACACAATTAAAAACAGAATAAAAAAAATTGTTGATAGAAAAAAATAAATTAAAACAAGAAAATCAAGAGCTTGTTGAGAAAAATATAAAACTATGTCAACAAGTAGAACAACTGCAAACAGATGCAGAGCAAAAGTCCAATACCGTTAAAGAAATGACTGTAAATAGACAAAAGAAGCCGAGAGATTAGCAACTGACATACTACGTAAAGTATTTACGCCTGGACAAATCAAAAAATTAATGTCATCCAACAATAATCGTGTTAGATAGTCATCCGAAGACATTGCATCTGCAATTGGCTTGAGATCATTAAGCCCAAAAGCTTACTGTTATTTGAAAGATATAAAAAAAAATACCATTGCCATGCATGACAACGTTACATAAGTGGTGTGCGGCGTTTGATATTCCACCCGGCATTTTAAAAGATGTGTTAAAAATTATGAAAGATAAAAGCCGTAATTTTAATACAATTGATAAGTTAACCGTACTAACTTTCGACGAATTATATGTTTCCAATAAATTGGACATTGAAAGGAACAAAAAATATACGGCTCTTATAAAACATGTCAGTTTATTATGGCACGAGAACTGTTTAAAAAATGGAAACAACCTGTATATTATGATTTCGATCAACCAATGTCCCAAAATGTTCTCCTTCGCGTGATACATGATCTTTATGAAGCTGAATATATTGTTGTGGCAGTAACTTGTGACATGGGTCCCACTAACATTAAATTATGGAATGAATTGAACATTGGAGTCAACATTTCCAGTAATTCTGAAAACACCAAAATGCACGTAGAAAAGTAATGTTTTATTATTCATCCTGTTGATAACTCCCTAAAAATTTTTTTTATGCAGATGTTCCACATTTATTGAAATTGGCTAAAAATAATTTTTTTGATTCTGGCTTTAGAATAAAAGGAGATTTGATCAATGAGAGTTGTTTGGAAGAATTGTTAACATTTAATAAAGGCGAGTTAAAAATTGCTCATAAGTTAAGTAGAGTACATTTAGATGTAAAAGGGACACAACGTCAAAATGTGAAAATGGCAGCACAAGTGTTTTCAAACCAAAATGCATTAGCCATTCAATGGTGCGGGAAAATAAGACTATTCACCTACAATCAATGAAAACAAACCTTAGAAATCTTAAAATTATTTAACGATTGGTTCGATATCTTTAATAGTATATTAAAGTATTAACATCATAGTGGTTTACATGCTTACGGCGTAGATTTAGACAAACAAAATAGAATTATAAATACTATGAACCAATTTATTGAAGAAATGCGGGTTGGACAGAAGTCTGCTTTATTGCCATTTCAAAAAGGAATTTTAATATGCAATAAGTCTCTGAAAAAAATGTTTTTGTACATTCAAGAAAAATACTCGTCCAAAGTATTTCAAGTCGAATATCTACTAACAAGGAGATTAAACCAGGGTATACTCAAAAATTTTTTCTCATATTTAAGATCAATGGGTGCAAGTCATGATCATTCAACGCCCGTGAAACTCCGACATCGTTTAAAATGGTATATTCTACGCAAGCAGTCAGAACACGCAATTTCGCCAGGACAGCATATTAAAGAGGATAGTAACTGTACATTATTGATTATCTTGAAGATACACATTCTACTGATATCGTCGATGCAACATACTCGCAATTTCTGTCAGACGAAGATCAAATCATCAATAAAGAAGAACAATTATTTATGAACATTACAGAATCACAAGACATTTCCATAAACGAAGCCGAGAAAGAAGCAAATAAAGAAAACAAAATCAAACAAAAAGAAAAAGAAGTAGAAGGTACTTGAAAAATGTAATCTTATTAAGGGGATGCTAAAGTGACCGGCGAACTCAATCGAGGTCGGTCTAGACTCTAATGGTCCTGCGACATCTGCGGTCCTCCGTGGAACTAAATGCGACATCTGCGGATCTCTGCAGAACTAAAAATGATAAATATCGATAATACCAACATTTTTATCGACATTTAACATATAAGCGTCGTTTCTCTTCTATTTTCACATGAGCTCTATTAGACAGATACTCTATTTCTTTTTGTTACATAACAAAAAGAGAAGAGAAGAAGTACAATGAAGTACAGCGTTTTATAAAAATTATATGCGTATGATAAACATTTATAGTGTTGTGTCATAATTAGCAAGTTCAAACGCCTCCGATATTTGGTTATAACTATTTACAGCACAATGTACAGCTGTAGCATTTTGTTATAACAAGCCAGTACACGATAAATGCCCCTGGCAAAAAATTAGAAAGTCAGCACACAATAAATGCATCTGACATTTGGTTATAACTATCCACAGCACGATTTACAGCTGTGGCATTTTGTTATAACAAGCCAGCTCACAAAACGCCTCTGGCAATAATCAAAAATTGTTTATAACTATCCACAGCACGATTTACAGCTGTGGCACTTTGTTATAACAAGCCAGCTCACAAAACGCCTCTGGCAATAATCAAAAATTGTTTATAACTATCCAGAGCACGATTTACACAAAACGCCTCTGGCAGTAATTACAAATGTAATTATAATTAGAATGGTTTACCGGTCTATGGAGAAAAAAACCTTTTGATATCTCATTATAGGTTTCTTACATAACGTAGTTCGTCTTCGCAGATGATACGGCGACTTCCCGTTGTCCCCCGCTGCCGCTACCGTTATCGTAGTCGTTCACTAGCTATTATCACCAGCACAACGGTGACGACGACGAGGACGACGTTGCCGTTACCGTTGTCGTGGTCCATCACTATTATCACTATCAATGACGACGACGACGACGACGACGACGACGACGACGACGACGACGACGACGGCGATGGCGACGACGACGGCGACGACGACGGCGACGACGACGGCGACGACGACGGCGACGACGACGACGACGACGACGGTGACGACGTCGCCATTGCCGCTGCCGCTACCGTTGTCGTAGTCGTTCACTAGCCATTATCACCAGCACTAACAACGACGACGACGGCAACAACGACGACGGCGACGACGACGACGGCGACGACGACGAGGACGACGTTGCCGTTACCGTTGTCGTGGTCGCCCACTATTGTGGTACGAACTGACTACTGCCTCTACATTATAACCTCAAACTATTGCGCGGGAACGATACGGTAAATGCGAGTGACCACGAGTGACAACGCGTCACGATGGAGACTGGAGACGCGAAAGAAACAAGAAAGACAGGAAAGAAGCAGACAGAGAGAGAGAGAGAGAGAGAGAGAGAGAGAGAGAGAGAGAGAGAGAGAGAGAGAGAGAGAGACAATACGCAGGAGTACGCGCGGAGTAAATTATCTTGACCCACAAGCCGTACTATGCAACGATAACAACTGTATTGTCTGAACGTTTATTTCACTGCGGGTTACTCACGAAGACTCGGACGTACGTGTAAAAAGAACTCTACCGGCGACAAACGGCATGAAGCACACCGCAAAGATGCCATCAGATGCGATACTACTAGAGTGGCACTACACGCTCGCGCGTTGCGGCAGTAGGATTGTAATTTTCATACAAATTTTAGTAAAATTCAGACATTCTTGAGAAAATAGTCAAATACTTTTAGCACGTATAGTACCGTTACGAAAGAAGACGTGTCAAGTTGGGCATGTAGCTCTATAGTAAAATGCGTGGCTTATACGCCAAAAGTTTCTAGATTCAATCCCTCAGGACAATTTTTTTTTGTAAATCTAGTATTAAAAAAAAATAAAGAAATAAAAAAATGTTGTTCTGTTATTAATGAAATTGAAATTGGACACAAAACATATGTAAAAATTGTAACACTTATTTTTACGTTCAAACACTCATTGTTAATTTTCATGGCAAATACATTTTTCGTGTTTTTGAACAATTTTAATTCAATTGATAATAAAAAAGCATTTTTTAATTTCCTAATATTTTTTTTTAATGACGAACTTAGTGTTAAATAATTAAAAATAGTTTAAAAAATATACGTTACATAACAATTTTAAAAAATCATACTTTTATATAATTCTACATACATTATAAATAATTGTATTTACGGATGTATTAAAAATAATGTTTTTTACAATTACTCATATATATATATATATATATATTTGAAGAATGTGACAAATGAAATCACAGATATTGTAAAAATTGTAAAAACAAAATTATTCTTTATACATATGTACATATAATTATTTATAATGTACGTAGAATTATATAAAAGTTAGTGGGATTTTTTAAAATTGTTACATGTATTTTTTAAACTATTTTTAAATATTTAACACTAAGTAAGTCATTATGAAAAAATATTAGAAAATTAAAAAATGCTCTTCCATTACCAATCGAATTAAAATTTAAAGAGCACGAAAGATGTATTTGCCATGAAAATTTACAATGAGTGTTTGAACGTCAAAAGAAGTGTTACAATTTTTACATATGTTCTGTGTCCAATTTCCATTTAATTTGTAACAAACCGCCTTTCCGCTCTCCCCTTCGGACCGTCCACCGTTCCGGGCTGTCCGGCCGAACAACCGCCGGACAGCAGAAACCTGGCGCATAGCGCCGAAAAGACACGCGAATACCGGCGTAGCGCGCGTTGACGCATCCGCACGTGAGATCTGCGTGGCAGATCTCTGCGCGCACGCGCTCGACCGGAGTGGCGACCGCCGGACCGATCTCGAGCGGCGGGGAGACCCCCCACCGATTCCGTACCGTTCCGTACCCCCGCACCGTCCCTGCTCTCGAGATTTGGGTATATAAGCGCCGCCGCTCCGAGAGTCGAGCGGTCTTCTTCTCCGTCCACTCTCCTGTCCGTGGAAGAAGCCCTCCTAGCGCTCACCAGGAAGTTAAGCGCCTTAGCTTCCGCCAAGAAGTCTTGGCAAGAGCCGTCCGCCTTCCTGACACCGCCGATAAAACGGGCTCAAGTCCACCTTGGGCTCCACCAGGTGATCCTGGTCGGCAATTCCCGATCCGCCGTCCCCGCTTGGGTATCGACTCACGACCTGGGGTGTGGAGTTCCGTGCCTCTACCAAGAGCTCTTGGCGTGAGTCGATCACCACCGCCGAACATCGCGGTATTAACCGCTTCGCGTCGGGAATCGCGATCCGCGTACAGTCGCACCGCGCGCGTCATTCACGGCCGTGGCCACGGCCTTCGGCAAGGCCACGGTCTGCGCGCGTCAACACCGATTCCGAGTTCTCGGAAAACTCGAGGCCGGAATTCCGCGAACCGAGCCGTGTCAATAGCTCTATCCGATACCGCGGCAAACACATTCTGTATATACCATTCGTCCGTCCACGCGTTCCGTTTCTTGTCTGTCCGTCCGCGCGTTATTCTGTAAATTCTGTTGTGTCCGTCCGAGCTTCACCGCCATCCGTCCGTCCGCGCGTCGTGGTTAAGCCACTCCGTTACTCGTCAACTGTACATATATTACGCGAAATAAACTCACTGTTGTTATACCACCTAAACCGGAAAAAGTCTAGTTCTCTTGGCGACCTCACTCCGCGTCCTAGTCCGTCGCGCTCGCACCGCCCCGTGCGCGGAAAAAGACGGGTCGTTACAAATTAAGAAAAAAAAGCATTTTTTAATTTCTTTATTTTTTTCAATACTAAATTGTAATATATTTCATACTGCAATATTCTTACAATGGTAATTTTGAAAGAATTAAGCATTTTTGAAAACATGTATATGGATTATATGCATAAGTGTTTCATCCATAACGCAGCTATATTCTTTTTCAATTTTTTTCTAATTTTGTAAAATATCATGATATAAAATTGATATATATCGTCATAGGTTTGTCAAAATACTATTTTAAAATTACATCGGCAGTTATAAATACTTTACAAAAGGTCAATACTTTTACATCTATTTTTCTAAATGTACTTACATAATTGCTGAATAAAATTGTTATGCAAGATTTTATTGTCATATAATATAATAAATGTTGTCCTATCGAGATTTTCCTACTAATAAATGTAATATATGTAATATATGTAATATATATATATATATATATATATATATATATATATATATATAATATATATTATTAGGAGTACAAATTGAAAACCGCCGTTTTTTGTCAAAATTTGAGGATTGATTATTGAAAAATGGTTACATACTTAGTCTTGAAAGTATTGTCCATCGCTGGCCACTACTTTCTCCCACCTTTCGAGCAGCATACGAATCCCGCGTCGAAAAAACTGCTCGTCTTTTGTGGCGATCCACGAATCGACCCAGTTTTTGGCCTCTTCGTAATAATGGAAGTGCCGCTCAGCCAGGCCATGCGCCATTGATCGGAACAAGTGGTAATCTGAAGGGGCGATGTCAGAAGAATACGGCGGATGAGGTAAGACGTCCCATTTCAATGTTTCCAGATAGGTTTTAACAACCTGAGCAACATGTGGTCGAGCGTTGTCGTGCAGCAACATCACTTTTTCGTGTCTTTGCTCGTATTGTGGCCGTTTTTCCTGCAATGCTCAGCTCAAACGCATTAGTTGTGTTCGGTAGCGAGCTCCTGTGATGGTTTCACCCGGTTGCAACAGCTCATAATAAATCACGCCGAGCTGGTCCCACCAAATACACAGCATGAGCTTCGAGCCATGGATGTTTGGCTTGGCCGTCAATGTTGATGCATGGCCGCGGTAGCCCCACGATTTTTTTCGCTTTGGATTATCATAATGGATCCACTTTTCATCGCCGGTTACAATACGATGCAGAAAACCCTTCCGTTTTTGCCGTTGGAGCAGCTGTTCGCACGCGAAAAAACGCCGTTCGACGTCTCTCGGCTTTAATTCGTATGGCACCCAGTGTCCATGCTTTTGGATCATTCCCATGGTTTTCAAACGATGTGAAATAGCTTGTTGAGTCACGCCCAATGAATCTGCAAGCTCCTGTTGCGTTTGAGATGAATCTTCATTCAGTAATGTTTCCAATTGTGCGTCTTCAAACTTTTTCACCTGTCCGGGACGCTCCTTGTCTTCTACGCCGAAATCACCACTTTTGAAGCGTTGGAACCATTCTCGACACGTTCTTTCACTAATGGAAGCCTCACCATAAGTTTTTACAATCATTCGACGCGCCTCAGCCGCAGATTTTTTCGAATTGAAGGCAAAAAGCAAAACTTCCCGCAAATGACGCTTATTGGGCACAAATTTCGACATTTTCGATCACAAAAAAATATATAACGCCGATAAAAATTCACAACTGCAATGATAAGGAATTGTTGCCAGATGCCCAACCTTACATTTAAAATTTTTGATCTAACGTTTGGCGCCAGCTTTTACCGCTGGCGCCATCTACTGGAAAAAGGGCGGTTTTCAATTTGTACTCCTAATACATATATTACTTTTATATATATATGTATATATATATATATATATATATAAAAAGTAAAAAACGTATATAGAATAACACGTCGCGTGCGCGCGCGCGTTGCAACTCTGATCCGCGACACGAAAATCTGAAATCGTTTCGCTAAGCTGTGCAGTGTTGCCGGCTTGTGCAGTGTTGCCGGCTTGTAACGAGAGAAATCAAGAACGCTCGAGACAGAAGAGGATAGGTCGAGAAGAATAAACTGCTTGAGAAAGAAAAAGACAGTAGAGCTCCTCACGCATCTTTCTTACTTGACGCAAAGCATGATGTGACGTAGACTTATGACAACTGCGGTGTCCTCGCCGTTACGGATGTCGATCGAGTACACGTGTATTGGTCGACGATAGTTAGCGTGCACGGAGCTCCGTTCTAGGCGCTTTGTTACATCCTATTAGGGTTTTTCTACTAAAAAATGTTCTCGTTTCTGTTGGCGATGGGACAAAAATTTTGCAATATTGCGGGGACTCGGCGATCCCTAATCCAAAATTTCATGATTATGTAGTATTCATTCGTAAATTTACTACATACAGCAACACCATAGAACCGGCTATTTAGGCATTCTCGAGAAAATAATAAAATATTTTTAGCACCTATAGTAACATTACGAAGAAGAATTACTAGTTAGCTGCATAGCATGCGTGGAAAAACATTGACTACTATGCTCGAGTTTCCAGAGTCGATCCTGAGAACAAGAATAATTCTTTTTCGTAAATTTTCTATTAAAAAAAATCAAGAAATTCAAAACTGCTCTTCTATTATTAATTAAATTAAAATTGAACACAAAAGATATATAACAATTTTAACACTTAATTTGACGTTTTTAAAACAATCATTGTAAAATTTTATGACAAAAATATTTTCTATGTTCATGAAAATAAACATTGAAATTTTAATTTAATAATAGAAGAGAATTTTTGAATTTTTGAATTTTCTGAAAAATAATTTTGTATTAAATAATTAAAAACGATTTAAAAATTTTATACGTATAACGAACGAGACTGGAATAGACAGCATCTCAAGAAATCTTATTGGTTTACGTAATCCACTAAAAATTTCAAAAAAGCATTACAAAAATAATATTTAAAAATGCAGCAAGGTACTTTTTTCTCTTAGGTTCCATATAATTTTGATGAAAGTATTAAAATGTAGGTGCACATTTGCATCTATTGATACATAATCCACAAAAACAATTTTATATGCGATATGTCTACACGAATTCCAACTTATTGTTTACTAATGAGGAATTAGTTGAGGAAGGTATATAAAATCACACAAATAAAAACAAGCACGAAGATCTAGCTGCGACCATAGAAGGCAAAATGTGTAAAGTTTTATAGAACAAGTTTCCTCTAGAGAGTTTCCTATAGATTAAATTACTTCTTTTCTCATTTTCTTTTTCATAATTTTAAGAAATTAAACTACGTTTACAGTCGCATTTACAATGTTACATCAAGTTTGCAATTCAACACATTTTTATTTATGTCATTATGTTACCATACAAGAGTTCTACATAGTAAAAAAAAAAGTGAAATATGTAAGTTCTTCTCAAAGGCAATGCACAAATTCTAGTATAGTATGAGAAATGAATATTGTAATTGATATTTATATTCTCAATTTATATATTTATAAAGTAATATGATTTATGCAGATTTAAAAGGTTACGTTATAGTAAGAAACTGAATAAGAAATTCAAATATATTTGACAGTAAAAGTAAATCTAGATCAATAAGTAAAAAACTGTTTAACATATATTTTTTATTTATAAAAAATTTGAGCGTAATTTGATAAAAATGAGTTATAAGTACATGTCATTATAATATAGCTCAAGAACATATTATAGATCTATATACAGGGTAGTCAAAAAGTATCGGACCCCCCCAATATTTCCGTTTCCTTGCATTTTACAAGAAAATGTTTCAGACAAAAGTTGTAGGGTTTAAAAAGATCTATTTACTGATCTTATCAGTTTGACCTTTGATGGCGTCGCCAAGGTCAGATCGAAATTACATTAACTTTTTTAAATGGAACACCTAACTTTTTATTGCATATTCTTGTAGCTTATCTCGAGACCTTTCCAAAACACTACAAGAAAGTTTATTTTCGTTGAGTACTTTCCGAGTTGTGAGGCTTGAAAGCTACAGTGTACTGTAGTGTGGGTCCAGCCAGTTAAGGCAAGAGTGGCGTGTGGGTCCGGCCAGTTAAAGCAAGTGTGGCGTGTGTCCGGCCAGTTAAGGCAAGTGTGGCGTGTGTCCGGCCAGTTAAGGCAAGTGTGGCGTGTGTCCGGCCAGTTAAGGCGAGAGTGGCGTGTGGGTCCGGCCAGTTAAGGCAAGAGTGGCGTGTGGGTCCGGCCAGTTAAGGCAAGTGTGGCGTGTGTCCGGCCAGTTAAGGCAAGTGTGGCGTGTGTCCGGCCAGTTAAGGCAAGTGTGGCGTGTGTCCGGCCAGTTAAGGCAAGAGTGGCGTGTGGGTCCGGCCAGTTAAGGCAAGAGTGGCGTGTGGTTCCGGCCAGTTAAGGCGAATTTTATTCCAATTGGTCAGCTTGGGCAAAATATTCAATTGTACCAAACAATTCACAACAAATGTTCAAATTGTTGCCCTTCAACAGCCCTGCAATGTGCCAATCTGTTATATACAGCTGAAACCGCATTCCGGTACGTTTCCGGCGGTATTAGTTGTATCTCTTGAGTTATTTTCCCTCTTAAATCATCTAAATCTTGAGGTTTGGTGGCATAAACTTTACTTTTCAAGTAACCCCACAAAAAAAGTCAAGTGGGGTCAAATCTGGAGACCGAGGTGGCCACTCAATATGACCCCTTCGCCCTATCCACCTGTCCTGAAAGACCTCATTCAAATATTGACGGACAATGACACCATAATGAGGTGGAGCTCCATCCTGTTGGAAATAAATTTCATCCATATTTCCACCAGCTATGTCTCGAATAACTGGAACAATTTGTTCGCGAAGCATGACTGTGTAAACCTGTGCTGTCAAATTGCCTTCAATGAAAAAAGGACCAACTGGTCTATCATTAAGAATACCAGCCCATACGTTAAGTTTTTGTGGATATTGGGTATGATTGTCTCTTTTCCAATGAGGATTAACGTCACTCCAGTATCTACAATTGTGTCTATTTACATTTCCAGTCAGTTCAAATGTTGCCTCATCAGAGAAAACAATATTATTAAGTAATAGAGGGTCCTCGGCAATCATCTCCATCATAAGATCACAAAATTCGATGCGTCTATCAAAATCGTCTTCGGACAACTCTTGGCACAAATGGAGTTTGTATGGATGCCATTTATTTAATTTCAAAATTTTACTGACAGATCCATGAGAGATTTCGTGTTCTTGTGCAACGCGATCGATGGAAATATGGGGATTTTCAACGACAGACTGTAAAACATTTAATGCCTTATCATTATTTGTTGCTGTTTTTCGACCAGATCTTGGGCGGTTTTTAACCGCCTACCAAGGTCCTCGAAACGTTGAATAGTACGGATTACAGTACTTTTAGAGATCCTATTATTTTCATTCCGAAAATTTTCATTAAATAATCGCGTTACTCTTTTATACCCTCTTTGTTGATCTCCCCATCCTCGCATCATTAACAGTGTTATTCGATCTTTTTCAGAAAGCTCCGCCATTCTTAATTAGAGTAAGGAAGAATTAAACAGGTAAGTGATAGGAAATCACGTCCACGACGTGAGTGCTACTCGCTAAGAAGACAGCACTGCATCAAAGATACAATGTTAGAGTATCGGTAGTTCTCTAATTAAAGGCGATCTTTATTCTCTCACTCTCGCAAGTACCAATGTACGAGCTCTTGAGCAAACAATACGGATCACTGATTTTAATCTTTGATGCAGTGCTGTCTTCTTAGCGAGCAACACTCACGTCGTGGACAAGATTTCCTATCACTTACCTGTTTAATTCTTCCTTACTCTAAATAAGAATGGCGGAGCTTTCTGAAAAAGATCGAATAACACTGTTAATGATGCAAGGATGGGGAGATCAACAAAGAGGGTATAAAACAGTAACGCGATTATTTAATGAAAATTTTCGGAATGAAAATAATAGGATCTCTAAAAGTACTGTAATCCGTACTATTCAATGTTTCGAGGACCTTGGTAGGCGGTTAAAAACCGCCCAAGATCTGGTTGACGTAAAACAGCAACAAATAATGATAAGGCATTAAATGTTTTACAGTCTGTCGTTGAAAATCCCCATATTTCCATCGATCGCGTTGCACAAGAACACGAAATCTCTCATGGATCTGTCAGTAAAATTTTGAAATTGAATAAATGGCAGCCATACATACTCCATTTGTGCCAAGAGTTGTCCGAAGACGATTTTGATAGACGCATCGAATTTTGTGATCTTATGATGGAGATGATTGCCGAGGACCCTCTATTACTTAATAATATTGTTTTCTCTGATGAGGCAACATTTGAACTGACTGGAAATGTAAATAGACACAATTGTAGATACTGGAGTGACGTTAATCCTCATTGGAAAAAAGACAATTATACCCAATATCCACAAAAACTTAACGTATGGGCTGTTATTCTTAATGATAGACCAGTTGGTCCTTTTTTCATTGAAGGCAATTTGACAGCACAGGTTTACACAGTCATGCTTCGCGAACAAATTGTTCCAGCTATTCGAGACATAGCTGGTGGAAATATGGATGAAATTTATTTCCAACAAGATGGAGCTCCACCTCATTATGGTGTCATTGTCCGTCAATATTTGAATGAGGTCTTTCAGGACAGGTGGATAGGGCGAAGGGGTCATATTGAGTGGCCACCTCGGTCTCCAGATTTGACCCCACTTGACTTTTTTTGTGGGGTTACTTGAAAAGTAAAGTTTATGCCACCAAACCTCAAGATTTAGATGATTTAAGAGGGAAAATAACTCAAGAGGTACAACTAATACCGCCGGAAACGTACCGGAATGCGGTTTCAGCTGTTTATAACAGATTGGCACATTGCCAGGCTGTTGAAGGGCAACAATTTGAACATTTGTTGTGAATTGTTTGGTACAATTGAATATTTTGCCCAAGCTGACCAATTGGAATAAAATTCGCCTTAACTGGCCGGAACCACACGCCACTCTTGCCTTAACTGGCCGGACCCACACGCCACACTTGCCTTAACTGGCCGGACACACGCCAAACTTGCCTTAACTGGCCGGACACACGCCACACTTGCCTTAACTAGCCGGACCCACACGCCACTCTTGCCTTAACTGGCTGAACCCACACTACAGTACAGTACTTAACTGTAGCTTTCAAGCCTCACAACTCGGAAAGTACTCAACAAAAATAAACTTTCTTGTAGTGTTTTGGAAAGGTCTCGAGATAAGCTACAATAATATGCAATAAAAAGTTAGGTGTTCCATTTAAAAAAGTTAATTTAATTTCGATCTGACCTTGGCGACGCCATCCAAGGTCAAACTGATAAAATCAGTAAATAGATCTTTTTAAACCCTACAACTTTTGTCTGAAACATTTTCTTGTAAAATGCAAGGGAACGGAAATATTAGGGGGGTTCGATACTTTTTGACTACCCTGTATATTTATCATTCATATTTTATCACGTCACTCAAACTTTTCATAGAAAAATCCCATTCCTAATTAATATAAATAAAAGTATATGTGAAACAGTTTTTAACTTACTGATATAAATTTATTTGTACTGCTAAATATATTTGAATTCCTCATTTACTTTCTTATTATGTAATTATATTTAAAACTGCATAAATCACATATTACTTTAAAGTAAAAATATTTTAGACTAATATCAATTAGACATATATTACTTATATAGCAAGAGTCTTATTTATATGAAAAGTTTTATGTATTGTTTATTTTTGATTTTTATTTATGTTGAACTCTTGTGTGCTAACATAATAATATAAATAAAAATGTGTTAAATTGAAAACCTGATGTAACATTGTAAATGCAACTATAAACGTAATTCAATTTATTTTCAATTATGAAAAAATTAGGAAAAAATATCAATCCAATAATTATTTTATAAAACGTTACGTCTTTATTAAGTATTGTTCGCCTGTATATAATAAAACATTCATATTCTCTCTAAATTGGAATCAGTGTATTATTCATTGACAGACAGTGAATAGTCTAGATGTTTTCAGTGATATACTTATAGCTATTTTATTTCACTGAATATATTACTATATACTTATAAGTATTTTATTCATTGTCAGTAATGTATCACTGAAAAATAGTGAATATTCACTAATGACACAATTATAAGTATAGCACTGTAAATCGGTAAAATTTCACTGATTCAGTTTTAGAGAGTAGGTAATGCAAAGGGCTGCATTTCAAAATTTACTTACTGAAAATCTATAGTGTACATAACGTCTACAGTACATGGAACTATAGATTTGTAATACTAGCAGTGAATTTTGAAACGCAGAATTCCAAGAAGATCAAGCCGAAGATAATCTGCTTGCAGAGTTAAATTTGACAGAAAACCTAACCTATTATCGCTTAGCCTAGATTCAATCCAATCGATCGATAAACAGATCGATTGCTTCGACCGACTTGAACACTGCCATCTGTCACAATACAGGGCAACTAATTTTCTGCTTTCTTCTACTGCGATCGAGTGCGATCAGCTGTGATATTTCGATATTGGACGTACGTATGCTCACAAATTTTCGGACAAAGGAATCTTTTATATTAGACTTCTAAGCTAAATTTTGGAAATTCTACGTTGTTTTTGTGAATAATCTGCAAGTCTTAGTACACTCGATTTGCAGGAAAAGACCGTCAAATATTTGTATAAAGTGAATATTGGCACTCGTTGACAGCTCTAGATGCCATGTTGGACTAAAATTATATGAAAAAGATATAAATTAACGTTTTCGGCATAAAGGGCATTACTAGGACGTACATTAATGTCTATACTTTAATTGACGAGAAGGATTTTGAAATCTGTAAATGCAATTAAAAGAACAGCTTATCCGAAAATTAATCGTTTTTTGTCGGTAAAAAAGGGCCATGTTTAGGATCCCCTTAAACTGTTATCAATTTGTATCATTGTAAATATATTTTTTAATTTTTTTTGCATTTGTAAAGATTTCAGAGTTATTTAAAACTTTCTGTGACTACAAAATTTCTAATATAAAAAGTTCTCATATTGAATGTTTCTCAAGAAATATTAGGCAACAATTCTATTGGAAACAGCTATAGATCTTATAAATATGGACTGACAATTGCTAGTTATATACTTATAAGGTCTACAGTAACAGCAAATAAATCACAAAGGCGACAATCGTGTCAAACGTGATTGGTATTCATGTTCCAATCTTATATTTAAGATCATCTTAAGTGCGATTTCTAAATTAATACTGTATAATAATTTTATTAGTTGAATGTAGACTATCTATGACAAAATTTAAGATGATCTTGAATATATGATCTGATTTCCCAGATAGCATATATATAGAATTCAAAAAGAATTCAGGTTTATATTTTTGTATTTCAAAATAAACTCAAAATTGATGATATAAACCTTCATTTTTTTTAAAGTTTTTTTTAAATTTTCTGTGCTATCTAGGTTATGAACACCATCGTTTAATATTTTTCTATGGATTTATGTTTGCAGCAATAGATTTAAACAATTATAAACCTAATCACGACGAAATAGAATTATTGGAGACTTTTGAGCAAATTACAGTTAGCAAAATAGTAGAAGAAAGTGCACTTTTATATATCACCGGTTATGTTGCACATCGATTCCGAGATCAGTACAGTGACTTGGGTGTCCCAACCAAAACTTTACGCAATGTCCAAACCTAATAATTGGATTTCCTTTCTATCCAGAGGCAACTGTATATACCCAAATCCAAGCTTTCAAGAAGTAGCTCAAATTATGGAAGAGGAATTTATAAAATTTTATGGTGACAGTTTTAATAAAGATTCCAAAATTTTTGACAAATTAACAGATATTATTTGTAAAAAAATTAATAATAGTTTTCCCAAAAAAGTAATTGCCTGTCTAGTACAAACTAGAACATATATCAGATTAAGAAAAAAGAACATAGAAATCGTAGAAAATAATTAAAAAAAAGAACAAGAAAATATATAGATTGTACAACAAAAAAAAACATAGAAAACAGATAACATCTTATATTACAATAAGTTACTAAATTTTATTTTATGTTTTAGTTATTATTTATTTTTACTTTTACTGTTATATATTTCAATTTTATAATTTAAAAGTTTCACTAATGTTATTTGACTTTTGCTCTACATCTGTTTGCAGTTGTTCAAACTTAAAAATATGTATATAATCATAACTAATAAAAGACTACATACAAAATTGACATTATTTAATGTTTCTGTAAAATTACTTTCCTTTACCTTACCAAAATTATAATTAATATTTTTTAAATTTAATTTAAATTTTTTTTATACAGAACAGTAAATTAAAATGCTTCTTTTTAAGTGCCACAATATAATTTTTTATTTTATTTTTTATTATTCAATTATAATGCATTACAAAAACTAATTTAAATATAAGTTCTATGAACGCTCGTATTGTTGCTAATGCAAAATAGAAAGAGAAGAACAGCCAATTTATAAAAACTAATTTATTTTAGAAGTTTCTTTATTGGTACACAAGGCTTAATGTTAAATTTCGCGGTTGCATTTGTGACCAATTTTGATTGGCTATTCCCATCTACGGCAGCCATTATGCGCAACGATACACCTAGTATTCTTATACCATGTGTATACGTACGCATTTGAATGTCACATTACATTCACGTTTATAAGTCAGTCAGCCTCTGTCTGTCTCCAATGAAAGATCACGAGGTTTTTATTCCAAATACATATTTCGTCAAATATAAGTTCACAGTTAAGTACCGTTAAATAATGTGTGAAGTTATTCAATCAATTTCTGCAGTCTGACATATTGCACCACTTAAAACTTTCAAACTTTCAAATAAAATATTTTTTTCATAAATGTTTATTTTTCAAACTATTTAAAGAATTTAGGACTTTTCGTACATCCTGTATATACTAATACTAACAAATAATTTAAAACTGGAAAACGTTTCTCTATTTATCAAGACTAACGTTTTTATATTTATATCTGTATTAAAACTGAAAAACGTTTTTCTATCTAATAAGACTAACATTTTTATATTTATAACGTTTTAACATTTTTATTTTTATTAACAAATACTTATGTATTTCTAAAATCTTTAAGCTTTTTTTCTTAACTTGTATATACTTACTCACGATTTTGTATAATTTTATACATGAGGGGATTTGTGATTGTAGGATCATCTAGTTCATTATGACCCCATCTTCTGAAACAATTTAGATCAATAAATACATCCTTTCTGAACTGTCTTTGATATTTAAAGGCTATTCTTGCAGCTTGTACAACCATCTGCAATATATTTTAAAATTATAATTAAATATTCTTTATGAATATTAACAAATACAAAGATTTTATTTCAAAGGTATACCTCAGGATTATCACCGTTTACATGAATTACGGGTGCAGATATAATTTTCGCTAAATCCGTACAATATCTTGATGATCTGCTCCTTGAAGATGGAGTTGTGAACCCTACTTGATTATTAATTATCAAGTGAATTGTACCACCAATTTCAAAATGCGGTGTTCTGCTTAAAACTAAGCATTCCTGATTAACCCCTTGACCTGGATAGGCTGCGTCTCCGTGTATCTAAATATTTTTAATATTGAATAATATAGACTATATTTTGCAATCTAATAAAACAGTAACAATTTAATAAAAAATTGAGAGGGAAATCATTTTTAAAAATTATTTGTAATTTTTTGTAATTTTTTCTATACTTATCTAATAGGTTTAAGAAATTCAAGGTTAATAAACAAAGATTATTTTTATGTAATTTATTATATTAATTGTTACTGAAAAAGGACATTATGCGTGGGTGGGTGTAGGTGTAGTTAAACAAATGAATGAGAGTAATAGCAGAGAGGAACCTGAGAGCGGTCACGCTTCAATCTTAGGTGAGACGCTTCAAGATTTATTTTCACGTTGGTAAGATCCATTTTTTTGTGGTTTTCAGCGGTGCTATGCGTTAGTTAGATAAAAACGGCTATTGTCCATCTTTATCTAACTAATACATAGTACCGCTAAGAACCACAAAAAATGGATCTTATGACGTGAAAATGGACCTTGAAGCGTCTTACCTAAAATCGAAGCGTGACCGCTCTCTGGTAATAGAGAGTTTTCTTTCGTCATCCTTCTTATTCCATCCCCCCTTTCCTCTCTTTCTCTATCATCAGTTTTTCTCTTTTTCTCTCTCTTACTCCGAATTTGATGTTAGCGTGCCAAACTAAATTACCAGCCATTTCGTCTTTGGAAATAAAACTGAACCGAATATGAACAAAAAACTGAGCCGAACAAAACTGGACATAAACTATAATTATAAAACTAAATTAAATACTAAATTTTATAAGAAATTACTTACAATTTTATTGTTTAAACAAGTCTAAAAATAAATTTGGATGAACAAAATAAATAATAAATTATTATTATTTAATATAAGACAAATTTAATTATTAAACTTAAAATTAAATATTATTATTTTCCATCTTATACACATATAATATTTAACTTTTAATATTTTGTTTATATCCATTTTATTATAAACATTTTGTTAAAACATTTAACACGTTTAACATTAAAATAAAAAAAATAATATATTATGTTAAAACATAAAATAGATTTTTTTAAAATAAAAATAAGAAAATGTTAAAATAATAAAAATATTTTAGTAAAAAAAATGAAATATTCTTAAACTTTTGGATAACATCTGAGACTATTTGATTACTTAAAATCGTATTTTTCTATATTTATTACTACTTTTAATAAATTAGGTTTAAATTTAGCAATTTTAGATTTTAATTTACGAATTCATTATATAACATGTCAACATTAATATGAGTAAATAATTCAGCTTTAATTAATTCGAATTTCATCTTCCATTTTGTTTCTTCAGTGCCAGATTAAGGCATGAGCTAAACGGACTATAGCCCCTCTTCTCCGAGAAAAAAGGGTTTTAATGGATTTTTTCATGTAAAAGAAGAGCAGCAAATTTTTAGAGACGGCAGAATTGATTGTTTTTAGTTATTTTATTGTTATACTAGAACGGCCGTTAATGCCTTCATAGCTTAGGCACGTTTTTAGCAAGTGTATTTAGATTTTGTATTTAGATATTATACTTAGCCGCTTAACGAGCAGTTGCATTAATCGATGCCTTTAAATTGTTCTTACTAGGAAGACCTCCTAACTAGTCGCCGATCTCGACAAATAATATATCATTGGAAAGTACTCGCCGAGATGATCACCCATATATAAGATGTTTTCCAGCTACGACACAAGTCGACACTGTGTAACACAGTGTCCATTAGTGTAAGACAACTAAAATTTTCTCTTTTACATTAATGGACACTGTGTTATACAGTATCGACTTGTGTCGTAGCTGGAAAGCACCCATAGACTGCTGTCTCCCGAATAAATCTCGGTACGATATTTACAAGGTATAACAGAAAAGTCAGAGCTTTATAACACAAAAAACACTTAATAAAAATAAACATCAATATAGTGTTTTGGAAAGCTCTCGACAATTATTAGACTATGGAACTAAAAATATGGTGTTCCGTTAAAGAAAGTGATATGACCTTGCCCTGACCTTGGTGACGCTATTCAAGACCAAACTGGTATGATCAGTGAATAGACCTCCTTAAACTTTACAATTTTTATTTGAAACTTTTTTTCATAAAACTTGTATTTTCCAAGATAATTCAGTATTGCGACTTTTTTGTTATACCTTGTAAATGCCGTACCGAGGTTCATTCGGGAGGTAACAACCTGTACAAGGGTAATCACCTCAGTGAGTACATTCCAATAATATATTATTTGTCGGCGATTAGCAGTTGGGAGGTCTTCCTAGTTAGATGATTTATAATAAAGCTTATATTTTGGTTCGAGAGTTTTTATTATATTGTTATAATAAAGCGTCATCTACTCATGTTTTATAATTTTAATTTGTAGCTTAAGAGCGGACATACTGACTTTTTTCACAGAAATCGAAAATCCGCGTATATTATAGCCTGTAGGTTTATTTTTTATATTGTTACTACATAGTACATAAATTATGATGCTCTTATTGATCAATTAAAATGCAGATATTAAAATATCTTGATATTCTATCTGTATCTTCTACATATATCCTTAAATTTTGTATTTATCAGATGTATGCATAAGTTTTTTCCGGTTTCACTAAGAGATGGCGCCAGCGAAAAGTACGCAACGTATTAATTTGACACATACGTCATTTTGTTCGTCTGATATAGAACTACAAACACACACAAGTTGAGTCCGCCAAAAACTAGCGTCTTTGTTTTATTGTTCAGTGATCATGTCGAGTTTTGTACCTGAAAAACAACATTTGCGGCACGCATTGTTTTTTTTATTTAATCAAAAGAAAAAGGCTGTTGAAAGTCATCGTTTGCTGGTAGAAACATATGGTGAACACGCTCCATCGATTAGAACATGTGAGACATGGTTTCGACAATTTAAAAGTGGTGATTTCAATGTGAAAGGCAGTGAGCGCTCCGGTAGATCACAAAAATGCAAAGACGAGCAATTGCAGGAATTATTGGATGATGACCCAACTCAAACTCAACGGCAATTAGCAGAAGCATTACATGTATCACAAGAAACGATTAGCAGACGTTTACGAGCAATGGGAAAGATCAATAAACTCGGTAAATGGGTCCCACACAATTTGAATGAACGTCAAATGGAAAATCGCAAAGTCACTTGTGAAATGCTGCTTCAACGCCACGAAAGAAAATCATTTTTGTATCGAATTGTGACGGGTGACGAAAAATGAATTTATTTTGAAAACCCGAAGCGGAAAAATTCGTGGCTTTCACCTGGCGAAGCCGGTCCATCAACACCAAGGCCAAATCGCTTCGGCAAGAAAACCATGCTGTGTGTCTGGTGGGTATTGTGTATTGTGAACTCTTGAAGCCCGGCAAAACCGTTAATACACAACGCTATCGCCAACAAATGATTAATTTAAACCACGCATTAATCGAAAGACGACCGGAATGGGCCAGAAGACATGGCAAAGTGATTTTGTTATACGACTATGCGCCGTCTTACACAGCAAAACCAGTGAAAGACACCTTAAAATCTCTTGGATGGGACATCCTTCCGCACCCGCCGCACTCCCCAGACCTGGCGCCATCTGACTATTACCTCTTCGCATCAATGGGGCATGCGCTCGCAGAGCAGCACTTCAGCAATTTCGAGGAAGTTGGAAAATGGCTCGACAAATGGTTTACCGTAAAAGACAAGCAGTTTTTCTGGCACGGTATTAATAAATTAACTGAAAGATGGGCGAAATGTGTAGAAACCGATGGCCAATATTTTGAATAAAAAAAAATTAACTTTCTTTGAAAATTACCTGTTTTTTTTTACCAAAAAACCGGAAAAAACTTATGCATACACCTGGTATATGTTTATTTGTATTCAAGTCAAAATAAATTAAAAACTTTTTATTTAAAAAATTTCAAGAAAATTAATTTCTAAATTAATATAATTCTAAAAATATTTATTCTGATGTGTAAATTACATATAAAAGGGGACTCGAAATATTTCAACCCATAGGCGCAAAACAAGTTAATCCGGTGCGTGCTTTTTGACTTTGTCTATATTTGTACCATTGAACTGAACACTCTTTCTGGAAAAGCATTACTTGCTAGTATTACAAGTACAATATGAACTATTTTTAGTAAGTTACTTGTAGTAAAATTATATGTCTTGAAAATATCTATTTGTTGTTGATTAACAGACAGATTTTACCAATATGAGAAACAACAATTTTTAACATTATATATTGTGACAAAGTTGTTACTCGTTTGACACAACTCTTTGTCGTCCGTTTACGGCTTATCGTTACGACGAGACAATTGTTTTCTTCTCACAATTATTTACGCGACAGAACTGGGCGCCAGGCACGAGAGAGCGTGCCACTCTTCTTTAACCGTTAATTTTCATAAGCAATTATTGACATTAATCACCGTGAACGTTGACGGCACCGAAAACCGGTAGTTCACCCGTCAAGTCGGTAGAGACGAGGAGGGGGTTCGGTGCGAACTGGTGGAAGGTGGGAGAGCGAGGGGGAATCACATAATAATTAGACGAGAATTAACAATAAAAGTGTAACAGCGTATATTCAAGACTTCCGAGTTAGTAAAAGATACAAGATTTTGCACGCGGTTCGCCGGTGTGCTGTATGCATTACAAAATCGCGGAAAATTAATCGAACAGCAATTGATTTATCGGGCTAGATTGCGCGGTAATGACGAAGGAAAAATCCCGTAACTCCATGATATCGGACGCGCGAGAGAAGGTGCATATGTTGGAAGATCAACCCATAATGTTGGCTAAACTGCTGAGCGCGTCTAGTTATAAATCGGCGCTCTGATGGCGCACGTGTAGGCGGATGTCGCGGGTGAGACTCCACTCTCTGTACCTCTCTCCGTCTCGGACGCTGGTCTCAAGCAGTCGTGTGTAAAAGATCTCTCGCGTAGTAAAAGATTTTTCTACGTACACGCTGTATTTTTCCTTTTGCAAATACCCAAAATACCCATCAGGTTATGGGCCCAGGTCTGAAAGATCTCAACGTATAAAGAAATTTGTAAGTGAACTGTGTGGAAAGTCGTCTTTGTGAATCCATCATGCATCCGGCCAGCAGCCACCACGTGGAGAAATTAACGGAAGGAAATTATGAATCCTGGCGAATGCAGATGAAGAGCGTCTTAGTTTTCAACGACTTATGGGGATACGTCGACGGTAGTATAGCGAGACCCACTGATGAAAATGCACAGACACAGTGGAAGATAAAGGACGAAAAGGCTCTTGCTCTCATTATACTCAGCATCTCGAGAAATGAGCTGGGGCATATCCGGCGTATGACGACATCGCAAGCAGCGTGGGACGAGTTGGTTAGAGTACACAGCTCTCAAGGTCCTGTAAAGAAGGCCATCTTGTATCGGCAATTGTACAACTCAAAGAAAGACGAGAGGCAGACAATGATGCAATATATTAACGACTTCCAAAATAAAGTAAATCTGCTAGAAGATACCGGCATCGAAATTCCAGAAGAATTAAAAACAATCATGCTGCTCAACGGACTGCCAGACACGTTCGAGAATTTTTGCATTGCTATCGAGTCAAGAGATCAGATCCCTGGAATCGACTTCATTAAGGGGAAGTTAATTGAGGAAGAAGCGAGGAGAGTTAGCGGAGACGACCATCATGGCGGCAACAGCAACGGCACGAATGCGTTACTATCACGAGGCACACGCGAGAACCCTGCTCGTAAATATAAAGGAGGAAGACAGCCTGCCAGAAATTATCACGGTGACAAGAGGGAAGGTAAATCTACTCCACAACGGTTCGATGGAAAATGTTTCCATTGTGACAGATTTGGACATAGAGCGATTGACTGCAGAAAGAAGAAGAACGACGAGAAGAAAAATGGCGGAAAGGCGAACCAGGCGCAAGAGGAGGAAAACGAAGCCACAGTAGCGCTATCTGCGTTAATCTCATCAGACTGCAGCGACGAATGGTATCTCGACAGCGGCGCCAGCGCTCACATGTGCGGAATGCGTGACTGCTTCGACAGCGTAAGCGAAATCCCTGCACGTGATATTCGAACCGCGGGAAAAGAAACGGTAAAAGCTATAGGCACGGGAACAATTACGTTAAGTGTTGAAATTAATGGAAAATTAAAAACGTTAAAATTACTCGATGTTTTGTACGCGCCCGGCTTGAGAGGAAATTTATTATCGGTCTCGGTTATAGCAAACAAAGGTTTCAGAATCGAATTTAATACAAATGGCGCGAGTGTTCTTAACGAAAAAGGTTTGATTATTTTAGAAGCGTTAAAAAGAGATAAGACGTATATCGTAAAAGTTATCCAACCGTATGAAGCAAGAATCGCGAATACTCTGAAAGCAGACATTTGGCACAGGCGTTACGGGCATTTAAATTATAAAGATCTAAAATTATTACGCGACCGGGATGCAGTTATAGGCTTAGATTTACCCGAAAATTTTGATCCAAAGCACTGCAAACAATGCGATAACGCGAAGGTACATTGCTTGCCATTTCCACAGTCGAGTTCGCGTGCGAAAGATGTATTAGAGTTAATTCATTCTGATATTTGCGGTCCGTTGCAAACCCATTCTCTTGGAGGTGCCAAATATTTTGCAACATTTATAGATGATAAAACGAGGCACGTAGATGTTGTTTTCTTAAAATCTAGAAGTGAAATACTCTCTGCATTTAAAAAGTACCAATTAAGAGTAGAAAGAGAAACGGGTAAGAAGATAATAAAATTACGGACCGATAACGCAAAGGAATATATTTCACATAACTTTACGCAATATTTAGAAAAAGAAGGTATAAGCAGACAGTTGTCTACAGAATATACTCCGCAACAAAATGGTGTCGCGGAACGTGCAAACAGGACGTTAGTAGAAATGGCAAGGACAATGTTACTAGAATCAAAACTACCAAAATCACTTTGGGCAGAAGCGGTGAATACCGCAGCGTTTTTAAGAAATCGGTGTCCCACAAAGAGTTTAGGCGGGCAGACACCTGAGGAACTGTGGTCAGGTAGAAAACCAGATATAAAATTTTTACGAATTTTCGGTTCAGATGCTGTAGCATTAAATAAAGGTCCAGGTATCTCAAAATTAGATGCAAAAGGCATTGAAGCAGTAGTAGTTGGTTACTCAACAGAATCAAAAGCGTACAGACTTTGGAAAAAAGGCACAAAAACTATCTTTAAAAGTAGAGACGTTAGAATAAATGAAGGAAACCATACAAAAGAGAAAGAATGTATTGAACTTCCATTCCAATCAGATGAAAATGAAAGTTTTGAAAATAATAATTTGGATAATAACGTAGTAATAAAAGAAATGTCTTCTGCAGATAATGAGAGTACAGGGACGGATTCGGAAGGTGATATACCAACTAGTTTATTACCAGAGCCATTAACTATAAAAACTCGTGGGCGTGGGAGGCCCAAAATAATTCGTACTGGGGCACCGGGACGCCCTAAGAAGCGCCCAATATCATGAGGCTAGGATCGTTATGAGTCTATCCACTGAGAATCCGACTTCGTTAGAAGAAGCAATGAACAGTAAAGATAAAGAAAAATGGCTAAATGCAATGAATGATGAAATGAAATCCCTAAATGAATGCAAAACTTGGATCTTAGTGGATGAGACTCCTAACATGCATGTAATATCTTGTAAATGGGTATTTAATATAAAGCGACATCAAAATGGCGAAATAGATAAATATAAGGCGAGATTAGTAGCTCGTGGTTTTGAGCAACGTAATGGAATTGACTATAATGAAATCTATTCACCCGTTGCGAGAATTGAAACAATTAGATTGTTACTTGCATTAAGTGTGGAGGAAAATTTACACGTGCATCAGATGGATGTAGTAACTGCCTATATTCAAGGGGACTTACCCGATGAAATTTATATGACGCAACCTTCAATGTTTCAGGAAAAATCAAATTGTAGAAAAGTATGTAAGCTATTACGTCCAATTTATGGCTTAAAACAATCGGGGCGTGAATGGCATCGGAAACTGCGTCGCAAGTTAGACGAAATTGGTTTACAGAGTTCAGAGTCAGAACCGTGTGTTTTTCATGGAAAATTAGATAAGGTAAAAGTAATTATCATTGTTTACGTGGATGATTTGTTAATATTTTCAAAGTCATTGAGTACTATTGCAAAAATAAAATCAGAGTTAAGTCAAAGTTTTAAGATGAAAGATCTAGGATCTGCAAACGAAATTTTGGGACTAAAAATTGAAAGAAATCCTAATACTAACAAAATTAAAATTTCGCAAGAAAGATATGTAAAAGAAATTTTAGAGCGATTCTCTATAATAAACTGTAAACCAGGTTCGACACCTTTAATCCCAGGAATTAAACTCACATGCGGAGACAAAGAAATGTCAAGTGACGAGTTGGCACAAGTACCATATCGTGAATTAGTAGGCAGCCTAATTTATTTAGCTAATACTTCTAGACCAGATATAGCTTTCGCGACGGGAATATTGAGTCGTTTTAATGCAAATCCGAAAAAGGAACATTGGCAAGCTGCTAAGCATGTACTACGATACCTGAAACAGACTCAAAATTTTGGTATTATTTTCCGAAAAACTTTAGAAAGTCTCAAAGCATTCGTAGATGCCGACTGGGCTGGCGACATTGACAGTCGAAGGTCGCATTCAGGAAATACATTAATTCTTGCGGGAGGACCAATTATGTGGTTCTCGAAACGTCAAAAATCGGTTGCATTATCTACAATGGAAGCCGAGTATATGGCTTTATCTGATGTTACAAAAGAGATAGTATATTTTAGAAAGTTAATCGAAGAAATAGGTTTCCCATATTATGTAAAAGAAGCTACACCTGTATTTTGCGACAACCAAAGTGCAATCGTTTTAAGTAAAGAGAACATGACAAACCAAAGGAGTAAACACGTCGACATCAGGTTTCATTTTTCTAGAGAAGCGCAGGAACGTAAATTAATTAATGTTCAATATATCCCTACAGAGGAAAATGTTGCCGACGTTTTTACCAAACCTTTAACAAGAGACAAGCATACAAAATGCATACAAATGTTAAATTTAGATTATTCGGAGACATGTGCTAGTTTTGCGTACCATTTAGAACGTTAAGTATATTTTTATAATCTTTGTCCGAGCTATATGCAATGTTCATGTTTCCGTTCTTTACTGAGTGTGTTGATAAGGGGGGTGTTGGAAGATCAACCCATAATGTTGGCTAAACTGCCGAGCGCGTCTAGTTATAAATCGGCGCTCTGATGGCGCACGTGTAGGCGGATGTCGCGGGTGAGACTCCACTCTCTGTACCTCTCTCCGTCTCGGACGCTGGTCTCAAGCAGTCGTGTGTAAAAGATCTCTCGCGTAGTAAAAGATTTTTCTACGTACACGCTGTATTTTTCCTTTTGCAAATACCCAAAATACCCATCAGCATACATCAAAGATGAGTACCGCAAAATATCTCATGTACACGGTAGACGAGGGATCTCGCAATTTTTTCGCAAGTATTACCGCTACTATGCAAAATTCCCCCCAAAAACGTATGCGAAACTCACACGTACAATTACATGAATTTACAATACGACGACTTGCCTGTGACGATACAAGCGCAAAAATGAGAATTATGTTAAACGCCGGGATCGGGCGAGAGACGCCGCGGCACTATGGAACGCCGTTTTGCTATTTATTAGTTATGCAATAATTTCGAAAGGAAAAAATCATATTACATTTTGTAGAAAGGATTTTCTGTTAGTTTCCTTTTTCTTAATGTTATGCTTAATGTTTTCATAAAGTATAACGTTTATCTTTGAAAGTTATATTAGCTTAATGAAACAGAAAGTAACGGCAATATAACGTGTGGGTTACATGTAACTTGCATGTTAGTTTTAATTTCCCACTCATACAAAATTGCAGTTATATAACATCCATATAACGTGTTACTAAAACGTTATATTAATTGAACCAAACATTTATATAACAATTTTATAAATTTATTTTAATGTAATATAAATGTAGTATAAGTTGTTACTTTGTTATATAATTATTATATGATAATAAGATAACTGTTGTATTTGAATTTACTAATGCCTTATTTCAGCTTATAACACATTGTTAAAAATACACGCAACAATACAAAACAGCTTATATCACATTGTTAAAAATACACACAAAAATACAAAACATTGTTACATGTAATATATATTAGACATAGAAAAAAAATAATTATATTTATTAAAACAGAACACAATAATGTAAACGTAATAAATGTTTAATTTATAAAAAAATATCTCTTGTGTTCTTTTTCTTTTTTGTTAAAAAAGATTTAATTTGAATTATAATTTTAATTTATGTTCAAGATTAAATAACAATACAAAATATTATTTACATGTAAAAATATAAAATTTTATGTGGAACAGCGTTCCACACACACGTTACACTGGAAAAAGAATCAAAACGAGTATTCGTCTCTAAATTACAACAAGCGACGATTTTCCTTAAAATCTCACTGAAGTGTGAGCTAGTGAGTCGGTCGCGGTGGCGTCTAAATATAACACCTGTGGCTGCATTCAACTCACGAGAAGGTCTCCAGCGGCGCAGTCACCTAGCGGTGGTGCCAGCACTTACTTGTTTGCGTGGAGTCTTATACACACGGCGGGCGGCGGGTCCCGATAGCGCACATCCCGATAGCATATAAACCACTCACAATGGTTAGATAAGTCAAGATGATTGGTTGGTGAGCTATCGGGATGTGCGCTATCGGAACTCTCCCCACGGCGGGACCGCATAGCGGCTGTGCACGCGCTCGCTTGTTTCGTCGTATGTTGTGACGGTTGGTGACCGAGCCGCAACATTATATACATATAATTAATGAATATTGTAAAATACCTAATTAATGATAGAATATATATAATCATATTTTTAAATAGAATTAAAAAAGAAGTAAAGTCTAAAGAAAAATTTGTTGGAAATTTAATATTTTAATTAACTTGAAAAACCTTTTACTGTGGTGTATAATAGTCTAATCAATATTAATGATTAAATTATTTTACAAAATAATGTACCGAGCAGTAAATATTAAACAACGTAAAAATGTATATTTTTTTAAAAACTTCTAAATATACCTTAAAATATTTATTACCTAGTGAATGATAAATGTGTATTGACAAAACTTTTTGTAAACATTTTCTTTAAAAAAATTTTTTATGATAAAAATTTTTAAAAATTAAAATCAATTTTTGTGATCCTGTAAAAATTATAAATGGCAATAAGACAAATACAAAGGTTTTTCTGTAATTTTTTAATAAAATCATTATTGATTGAGTTGTAAAGCGATAATTAAATTGATAGATTACATAAAAGAGCGTACATTAGTTTATATATACAGTTTAAGGATAAAATAAGTAAATACCTAAACTAATAACAAAATTAATTTTTTTTCTTAACTTTTACTTTCATTCCATGAAAGGGCAAAGACATTATTATTTTATTTGTAAGTTGATTTCTTCTATAGGATATCAAAATTACCAAGAATAAATACTGAAAATATCGACTTAATCAAAGAGATAGTGACGTTGCATTAATAAGACATAATAGAAACGTCATTTGATATTACCTTGTTCTTTGGGATTAAATATTGCAACAATATATTGCAATGACATCACTGGAATATTTTAATGTTATTATCACTGTGTAATATCATAGTAATATTTCTGTGATATTCCTGTGATATCACTAGAAAACTTCAATGTCATTATCACTGTGTAACATCACAGTAATATTTCTGTGATATTCATGTGATATCACTAGAATACTTCAATGTCATTATGACTGTGTAATATCACAGTAATATTTCTGTGATATTTCACAGTAATATGTAATATTTCTGTGATATTGCAATATTTTTGTGATATTGCAATATTTCTGTGATATCACAGAAATATTACGTGCTATGTGGAAAATAATAAATATAGCTATTTTACTAACATTTGTTTACTATTTACGCAGTAATAATATCAGGTACAAATTGCATGTCAAAACAATTATAAATTGTAATTAATACTAAAACTAATTGTTATGAACCAACTGAAATTATAGTTAAATTATAGTAATTTTAAAGTATTTTTTTCTTTCATGGATAAAAACGACACTATATTAACACTATAATAACAGTATACAATTCAGTGTTTTCCAATTTTTATGTCATTTTAGAGATAAAAGATTTTTACATTTATATCACTGGAACGGATGCCGTTTCTCTAGCGAACATTTTTAACCTCATTTTCTACGCGATGTTGAAAACGATGTCAAATATGATCTAAATGTATAATCCGTGGGTAAATGATATCAAATAATCGATATTTATCCGTGATTGTATCACACAGTGTTTATGATTATAATATTTCATTACATACCTGTTTTTTCTTATCAATGCACAAAATAGGCCGGAGAGGTATGCTGGGTTCGGAAATACACTGCACTGATACACACTGAGGCTGCAATCAACTGGACACAAATGTTTCGAAGCATTTGATTAACCAATTGGAACAAAGAATTTTACAAATTGACCAATTAAAGGATGTTAACTTGACCGCACTCTAACACCGACTACTGAGTACCTTAATCAATTAATTAATTATAATTGCTTTAATTAATGGCGGGAAGTATCGGCAGAGAGAAACCTCTCTGGTATCGGAACCGGCATGAAAATGGCATTGCTATTAGGTTAGGTTAGGTTAATAAAATTTTGCGTATTTCAAATTATATAATATCAAAATGCATGTAATATAACCGTTATTATATAACATGCAATATTGTAATTATATTGCTGTTCATCTATTATAACACAATAATAACAGGCATCATAATAGTTTCATAATCTAGTTATATTGCATGTATAAAGTAATATTATATAATCCTTGATAGCCACCTGTCTGTGTTGTTGCTGTAATGTTGTTGAAAACAAAGGGCATTAGTTTTCAGCAAATTTAGAACAAGGTGTGTGTCTCATTTGCCTTTGGTTTGACATTATATGAATTCAGCACGTTTTGCTGCCAATATGCTGCGTATTTGCTGTCAACGGTTTATCGCTATACATAAAGAGCAATATGAGAGCAAGTTGCCAACAGCATGTCGAAAACCGTTAAATATATGTTTTGTACTTTTTTCAAATATATAAAAAATAAATAAGTTAATTTTTCTTTCTGCTGAATTGTCACCACCCTGCCAAAAATGTGCGATAAAACCGATTTAAAAAAAGTACTCCGAATCGATCGAGATTTCTACACCAAAAATACGGTATTAAGACCGATTAAAAATAAGATTGGAATCCAGATAGATTTATTAAAACAGAATACATTAATGTAAACGTAATAAATGTTTAGTTTACAAAAAAGTATTTCTTGTATCTTCTTTGTTAAAAAGAATTAAATTTAAATTAAACATTTAATTTATGTACAAGATTAAATAACAATACAAATTGTTATTTACATATAAAAATATAAAATTTTATGTGGACTAATGTTCCACACACACATCACGTTTGAAAAGAATGAGAGCGAGTATTCGTCTCGAGCTTACAACAAGCAAGTCCTAAAAGCTTACGGAAGTATGAGCTGGGGTGTCCGTCGCGGTGGCACCTAGATATAACGTCTGTGGCCGCATTTGACTCACGAGAAAATCTCCCGCGGCGGGGCCGCCTAGCGGTGACGCAACACTCACTTGTTAAATTCATTTCAATCCAATATGATAGCCAAGTAAATAATTAATTTACTCCTGTTTATTTATTACATTACACACGCTCGCGCAAACACACAATCACATACGCACACGCGCGCACACACACACAAATCATTTTTGTTGAGATGAACAATGTATAATCGCCATGTCTGAATGTCGGTAAAGTGACTAGGGTCTTATAAGTTTCGTTTCTATATTTCTTTTAGTTTATGTTTTCCCGCTACGCGGCGGTACCCGCTCTCTCTCTACTCTCTGCTCCTGCATCCGCACTGTCGTTGTGTGTATCTCTCAAAATAAATCTTTTGTAGTATTAATTACCCGCGTATACTTTTATCTCAAACCCATTGACTCCATCAGGTTATGGGCCCAGTTAATTGACACGTATAGATAAAGGAACATAGTCACGGAAATCTCAGTTTGTAATTTCGAGAAGTTTGCAAGGAAGAAAGAAAACGTGACTACAATGGCGGACGACGAGAAATACAAAGTCCCATTATTCGACGGAACGAACTATAGCAACTGGAAGTTCCGGATGCAGGTTCTGCTTGAGGAGCACGATCTCTTCGATTTCGTCGAGAAGTCGCTTGATACGTTAATCTCAGAGCTGCCGACAACATCTGCAGGCACTCAAAGTGTCACGGTGAGGAAAAGTGATAGGAAGTGTAAATCGTTGATCACGCAGCGCATCGCTGACAGCCATCTCGAATATGTGAAGGAGAAACCTACTGCATTTGAGATGGGGCGGGCCCTTTCGGAAAGCTTCGAGCGAAGAGGAGTAGCGAGTCAACTTCGTCTGAGGAAGATGCTGCTGACCATGCGGTATGTTACTACGGAAACAATGGCAGCACATTTCTTAAAGTTCGATAAACTTATACGTGAATTGAAGTCGACCGGTGCTACTTTAGAAGAAACGGATATAGTGTGCCATTTGTTGTTGACAATGCCGGAAGAATATAATATGGTAGTGACGGCTTTGGAAACACTTTCGAGTGAACAATTAACTCTTGGTTTCGTTAAAACGAGATTGCTGGATGAAGAGGCGAAGCGAGGTGGCACGAGTGCGAGTGGAAAAGGCGCGAACTCGCCAGCAGTTTTTTCGGCTGCGACGGCCAATCGGAAAGTAAATGCAAATAAGCACGATGGCACAACTAACGAAAAGCAACGCGAGCGTTTTGGTTTCAAATGTCATCATTGTGGTATACTTGGGCATAAGCGGTCGGAGTGTCGTAAATTTAAACAAGGAAATAAAAATTCGAGCTCGGCAAAGGTCGCGTTCGACGAAGATGTCGACAAAAGTCGAAAAGAATTCGTGTTCATTGCTAAAGAAGAGAACGCCATTGCCTCTACGTGTTGGTTTTTGGACTCAGGATCCTCAGAACATTTAGCAACGAAGGAAACACGCTTAATTAATATGCGGAATATAACGCCTTCTGTGACTATTCGCGTCGCGAAATCAGGACAAGTTCTAACTGCATCCGAAGTTGGTGATTTATCCGTATGTGTGCGAGCAAACGGAGAAGTTAGGAAAATCTTAATATCCGGAGTTCTGTCTGTGCCTGGACTTGAGTGTAATCTTCTTTCGGTTCGCAAATTGGAAATGAACGGGTTCACGGTAACTTTTAAAGACGGGAAAGGAATAATCCATAAGGAGAATATAATTGCTGCAATTGCTCATCGTACGGAGAAACTGTATAAACTGCATTTTGAATATAATTCGGAGGTCACGAATATTTGCGAGACAGAGGAGAATTTTTTGTTGTGGCATCAACGATTAGGCCATCTAAGCAGTGCAGGAATGAAGAAACTTTTAAGGATGGCTGACGGAATAAAACTTAAGGACACAGATCTCTCGTCAGAGGTATGCGAGGTATGCGTGGATGGTAAGCAGACCTGTCTACCTCATCAAACTAAACGTATCAGAGCAAAGCGTCCTCTCCAACTGGTGCATAGCGATTTATGCGGCCCTATAGATATTACGTCATTCGATGGAAAAAGGTATTTATTAACATTCATTGATGATTATACGCATTTTACAGTAGCATACACATTAAAAGCCAAAACGGAAGTACTAAGGCATTTCAAAATGTTTCAATCAATGGCGGAAGCACATTTCAATTTGAAGATTAGCAGATTCAGATGCGACAATGGAAGGGAATATCTCTCCAATGAGATTCGACAACATTTCGAGAACTGCGGAGTCCAATATGAGTTTACCATTCGTTATACGCCTCAGCAGAATGGAGTGGCTGAACGGATGAACCGAACCATAATTGAAAAAGCACGGTGTATGATCTTGAACTCCAAGATGAATAAAACATTCTGGTCGGAAGCGGTAATAGCAGCAGTCTATCTAATTAATCGTAGCCCAACAATCGCGCTGAAAGGGAAAGTACCAGCTGAACTCTGGTTTGGAGAAAAACCAAATCTTCGCAAATTAAGAGTTTTTGGATGCGTTGCATATCTTCATATTCCAAAGGAGCTGGTAAACGGAAAATTCGAGTCCCGTTCTAAACATTGCAAGATGGTCGGGTATTGTGCCAATGGTTATCGACTCTGGTGTCCTGAAGACAACAAGATAATATTCGGACGAGACGTTGTTTTCAATGAGTCAAAGTTCGCATTTGAAAGCAGGGATTTTTATAACGGTTTAATTCAAAGGAATCCAGAGGAAGTAACAAATGCTGAGGAAACCTCGACTTCAGGCGGAGAAGAAGAGGAAGAAGCCGAGTCGGACGAGACCGATACAACACGGAAGCAGGACGTCAACAATCTGCGGAAAAGCACACGGAAGAAAAAGCAGCCCAAATATCTAGAAGATTATACGATTCTGGCGCTTCATGCGGAATCATTCGTGGAAAATGTACCTGAAGACTTTGATGACATCCAAGGAAGAGATGATAAGGAACAATGGCTGAGTGCAGTTAATGAAGAAATGAAATCACTCATTGACAATAAGACTTGGGATTTGGTTCCATTACCGCCTGGAAAGAAAGCTATTGACAACAGGTGGGTGTTCAGAATTAAAAGAGACCACGATGGAAATATCGATAAATATAAAGCACGGCTTGTAATTAAAGGGTGCTCGCAGAGGAAGGGTCTGGATTATAATGAAACCTATGCGCCTGTCGCACGTCTAACAACTGTACGAACCCTTCTATCAGTTGTAAATAAATTCAAGTTGAAGACCAGACAACTAGATGTCAAGAATGCTTTTCTACACGGAACAATCAACGAAGTGATTTATATGAAACAACCTCAAGGGTTTGCCAAAAACAATGGTCTTGCTTGTAAGTTAAATCGCTCGTTATATGGCCTAAAACAAGCACCACGAGCATGGAACTCCAGGTTTCATGAATTCATTATACAGCAAGGTTTTGAAAGATCAGAACGAGATAGTTGCCTTTACACAGTTTTTTCAAAGAATAACCGCATTTTTCTCTTACTATATGTGGACGACATTATCATAGCAGGAGATAATGAACAGTGGATGCACAGGATCGTAAACTCACTTAGGGGTGAATTCTCTATGAAGGATATGGGTGAATTAAAAACCTTTCTTGGGATAAGGATCGAGCAGACGGCGGAAGGCATGTTTTTGAACCAAAAGACATATATGAAGAATCTCCTTTCTCGATTCGGTATGACAGAGTGTAATCCTTCGAAGACACCGATGGAAGTAAATCCCGGAAAACATGAAGAACTCGAGGAAGAAACAGTGATCGAGTTGAAACCTTTTAGAGAGCTCGTGGGTTGCCTGATGTATCTCATGCTTACTACACGACCTGATCTGAGTGTTGCCGTAAATTTCTACAGCCGTTTCCAGAGTAACGCTAAACTTGCACACTGGAAGGGATTGAAGCGAATCCTTAGATACATTAAAGGCACTCTAAATCATGGACTATTTTTTAAATGTGACTCAAATCTGGAAGTGCCTCTCCAGATATATGTTGATGCAAACTGGGCCACGGATAATGACCGGAAGTCAACAACTGGATATTTACTTCAAGTTTTCGGATCTACAGTGGACTGGTCAACAAAGAAACAGGGTGGAGTAACACTATCCTCTACAGAAGCAGAGTATGTTGCCTTGGCAACAGCATTAACTGAAGCAATTTGGTTAAAAGGACTTTTGGAAAGCTTTGGTGTGCACGTGGATGATCCTATCAAGGTGTTTGAGGACAATCAATCTGTTATTCATTTGTTAGGTAGATGGGATCATCGTAGGCTTAAACATGTAGATATAAAGTACAATTTTGTTCGTAATATGTACCAAAACAAGGAGATAGATGTGCAATACCTGAACACTAAAGAACAAATAGCGGACATGCTGACAAAGAGCCTTGAAAGAGGACAGTTCGTTAAACTTCGTTCTTATATTGGAGTTTGTGAAATCTAAATACATTTTGTTTGCATACATTGAGGCGGAGTGTTGAGATGAACAATGTATAATCGCCATGTCTGAATGTCGGTAAAGTGACTAGGGTCTTATAAGTTTCGTTTCTATATTTCTTTTAGTTTATGTTTTCCCGCTACGCGGCGGTACCCGCTCTCTCTCTACTCTCTGCTCCTGCATCCGCACTGTCGTTGTGTGTATCTCTCAAAATAAATCTTTTGTAGTATTAATTACCCGCGTATACTTTTATCTCAAACCCATTGACTCCATCAATTTTCAATATTTTATTTGCCTACAAGACAATAATTAATATATTTAATGTTTTTAACAAATACACGACAAAAGCACAGCATCATTATCTTTTTTTTATTCTCCTCACGTTGTTCTTATGTTGTTGAAAATGATTGATAAAGCAAAATGTTTTCCACGAATAGAAGTCATTTTGTTGGCAACAGAATAAGCAACAGTTGCTCTCCATTTGCTTTAAATCTGCTGACATAAAATGTCTCAAATCTGCTCTCATGTTGTTGAATATGTAGGACTATGCGTTACCTTTTTAGCAAATACACAGCAACTAGTCGAAAATTCATGCTCAGCATTAAGTTACCTGATTTTGCAAAACATACATGGCTATCAGGGATTATAATATAAATAGAATGTAACATCTGTTATATTACATGTTATTCCTATATTATATAACATACATATTCTGTGTTTACTGGGATATCTTGTTTAAAAAGTATAGTTAAATAGTTTTGCAACTCCAACAATAATATATTAATCAATGTTTCTTTCAAAATATAAATTATTGTGGAAAAATATATTAAAACATGGTTTTCTATAAAAAAGTATTTATTTTTTACAATCATGAGACTATTGTAAATATTTATTATTTATCACAATTGTTATTTTATTGTAAAATTCTATTTTATTAAACATTATTATTTTTTGAAATTATCAATGTAATATAAAAATTACTGCTTTTATGCATTTGTATAAATTTATATTTTACGCAACAGTCGTGTGTTGCTTAAATTGTGATACACTTGTGTAACAATAAATAAATTTTCTAGTTAGTTCCCCCATCAGTTGGGCTGCCAGCACATCCAGTGTCGTCAGCACACTCAGCGTCCTAAGGACAGATGATATGTCTAGTAAATTTATTTATTGCGACACAGGTGTACCACAATTTAAGCAATACGTAACTATTACGTAAAATATAAATTAATGCAAATCGACAATTGTATAAA